>NC_056740.1:222001011-222276601 GCF_019279795.1 Protopterus annectens
ACCTGCTGAGACAGGTCTACTGCTTAGAGGTTGTCTGTGTCCTTATTGATTTGTTCAGTGATAAGCGTTTCCTTGCCTTTGCATATGAGACTGGTCAAACTTATGAGTTTGTAATTGCCTGGTTCTTTGAAAGGTCTTCCCTTATGACTATATCTGTTTTCCATTCACTAGGTGCAAAACCTGTATGGAGGCTGAGGTTAAACAGTGTTGTTAGGGGGATGGCTAACCCGTGCTTCATGCTGTTTAGGATTCATACAGGGATAGTGTCAGGGCTCATCAATACAATATTTACAGCTTTTGATAGTACTTCTTGGTCTTGGTCTTGTGTGATAGTTGGAAGCGAGTCGGCTTCAGGTATATCTTGTGGAATAAAAGGAAGGGAAAAACGGGTAAACTTTGAGTTGAATTATTGGCCAGTAGGTTCAATATATCATCATCCTCGGTGTAGGTAACCTTGTTCACAATCACTTAAGAGTATTCTGCATTATGCTACTGAGTTCACAAACATGCCTAAAAATGCCTTGTGATTCTCTTTGGCTTAGGTGCCTATTTTAACCTCAAGCTTGGATTTAGTGGATTTTATTAAACTCCTTTATTGTTTGTTTACTTCAATGACAAGGGCTCTGTCATTCTGGGAATTACTCTTATTACTTTTGACCAAGATTCTCTTCTTTTTATTGGAAAGCTTGTTGATATTATAGTTCCACCATGTTTTTTTTTTTTCTTCTTGAGTTTGCCCAGATATGCTCCTACAGGGTACAGCTGCATCTATACAGCTGTGTACATGCTGGTATACAGTGGTAGTGTATGTTTCCACATATTCAGTTAAGTTTATTAGGTTTCATGTGGATTTGAAGCTTGTCAATGGATCACTTAAGAGTAAGTAGTTTGTCTTAGAGAAATGTCTAAAGGTACCTTGAGTGGAAGTGACCTCTTGTTTTTTTTTTTTTTTAATGCCTGTATTGAATTATCACTTGTGACATAGGCTAAATTTACACTTATATAAAAGCAATCAAACCATACTAACAAGCTTAAATTTGCAAGCATTACACATCACATACATTGCTATATGCACAGATGCCATGCCCTCTAGTGTGAGGAGGGCCTGTAGGGAGTGGAGTTTCTTGTTTCGGTTCCTACTATTGCTCAGCCGTGCCTTCAATGTTAGGATTATCAGCCTGGCATTGCCGAGAAAAGACACTATGGGTTGGTCAATGTCTTTGCCAATAATCAAAACCCTAGAGGGGACAGATGCAGGCCATCTCTCATGAAGCAGCATCATCTGTTGACAATATCCTCTCAGGATGACAAATATTGGACTCCTTTCAAATGTTAATTAGTTTTTGCTCATATTGTGGTATCATCTTTGGAGAAGGTAGAATGTGCTCAATCCTAGGCTCATACATGCCTTGGACACATAGTCTAAGTGTTCCATCATGTCTCTCTTCATATAGTTCAGGGAGGTACATCTCAAGTACTTGACACCCATATATACTATGACAGAGACACACTGTTACATGTTCAAGGACTTGAGAAGTGCATATATGATCTGATGGATTCTGGTGCCAGACAAGTAACTAACCATCAAGCTTTCCTTGCACAGCCTGGTAAGATTACATCTGTATGTCTTACAATTCAGTCACCTATAACTAGAATGATTGGTTGGGTAGATGCTTGTCTTACAAACTCAGCATCTGTGACTTTGTGACTCCTTGTGCTGTGTGAGAAGGTGGGCTTAACTTGCTGAGTGTGCTTTGTGCCTTTGTTGCATTTTGGAAATCTTTGAAGTTTAGACAAGTTGATTTTTAGAACCTCAGCATATGATGGATTATGTATATTATGAAAGCCTTGGTGAGGTGTGATGTGTGGTGTACTGCTGACGATTTTGGCTTCTGAGTTTACTGTGTGTTAGATTTTTGCCTCCAAGGACATTTTATATGTCCATCCCTCACACATTGTGTTATGCTGTTTGAGTAGTAGATAATTGTCAGACAACATGAGGGAAATTTTACACTGTCTCTAGATATCCATTTCAATCAGACTGGCTGCAAGTGTTATGGAGAAGTGCTTCAGGGTGACAATTAACTGCCTGGAGTTTAGTTTGATTAGGATACTGTTTGAGTGGACATACTACTAAGGCGGGGGAAATGCTTAGTTACTTGGTCAGGGGTGTACTACAACTCAAAGTGTGTTTAGTTGCACTTGACACAGTTAATTTGAACCTCCTATCTGGATTTCTAAAGTTGTATATATTTTGCATGTATCTTATAGGGAAAAAAAGCTCTTGCACAGACAACTCACTATGCAGCAAGTCCAATGAGAGCAGTGTATTACTGAAGCTGTACAATCGTTTTAAGCTAGTTATAGACTTCATGTTCAAGGTACTACACCTTCAGTTTTATTAGTGACAAATTCTACAGGTTTAAAGAGTCACCAGCATCATCATCATCAACCCCATTTTCTACATGGGGTCAGGGTGTCATTTCAACTATTGTCATCTCTCTCTCTATTCAATGCCACCTTCCTGCCTTCTTCGACTCTGATTTGCAGGTCATCTCTAACGCAATTCATCCCCCTCTTTGCTGGATGCCCTTGTTTCCACTTGCCTTCTTCCCGTCTGTCCCAAATCTTCTTCACTAGATTGTCTTCTGCTTTCCTGCATATGTGACCAAACCACCGAACTCTGTTCTGTTTGACCTTTTCTGCAAATGGAGCATGTCTCTTATAGGTTGGGTAGATGCTTGCCTTACAAGTTCAGCATCTGTGACTTTATGACTTTTGTCTTTTTGTTTTTTGTCCTCATTTTTTCATCTGTCCCACAGTGTGCATCCTACCACTCACCTCAGGCTCTTCATCTCTATCACCTTTAGCTTCCTTGACTGCTCTGCCTTTACTGCCCAGGTTTCTGTACCAAGTCCCTTCAGATGCTCATTTGAACGACACCCATATAGCCGAGACAAAGTTACCGACACTTCACATTAATGAAACCTTACAATAACAAAACCAAAAAAAAAACTGAAACAGTTGCTGACCTGCAGTCTGTTGCAGCAGTAGCTACCTGGATGGAAACATGCCCTTTTTGCACAAGGTAGTGTAATCTCAGAGTTGGTATAATTAAGTTACTGGGTTTGTGAAGGCAGAGCCCCACACATGGGGAGTGCAGGGGATCTTGCCCCCCCTGCAGACATGATGTAGATACATTTTTTGTCATGTTGCTTTAATGTACTGCAGACTTATGGAAAGGGTTAGTAGTGGTATGGTGTTGTAGCTGTGTATGGTGTTTTCTTTTGGTGTGTTTGTTTCTGGAAGGTAAGGGTTTTGTGGTAAGTGATTTTCAGGTTTTGGATTTCATTCTTTTGAAGTTTTGTTAATTTTCCCTTTTGGTAACATCTTGGTTATATGGATTTCGTTCATTTGAAGTAGACCCTCTGTACCACACAGTAGTACTGGCACACCACTGTTTTGTACACCTTACTTTTCACCTTCTTTGGAATTCTTCTGTCATACGCTACACCTTACATTCTGTGTCAGGTGGCTGCAGCCCCTCTGATTCTAACCTCTTCATTCAGTCTTTCCTTCTTTTCAACCACCCTTCCCAGATACTTGAAGCTGTTAACCTGTTCCACTATTTTCCCTTCTGTCTCAGTTATCAGCTTCTTCTAAACTCCACCATTTGCTTCCATTACAACTGTATTATTTGTACTCAGTTTCATCCCATGTGCCTTCAGTTTTGAATTCCATTCCCCTATCCTTAAGTTCTTGCTCGGAGTTTGCCTGTAATGCCACATCATCTACATACAGCAACTTTATTGAGCTGTTCTCTCTGAAATGTTTGTTAGTGTAATCTATCACTGATATGAACAGCAGTGGGCTCAGAGCTGAACCCTGGCGTACACCCACTCCCACTGGGAACCCCTCTGTAAGACTGAACACTGTTCGTACTTGAGTCATTGGGTCTTTGTACATAGCTTCAACTAATTCTAACAATGTTTCTGGGACTTTGACCCACCACAGGACTGCGGAAATCAGAGTTCTTGGGACCTTGTCATATGCTTTCTGAAAATCTAGGAATGCCCAGTTGGACTCTTTCCTCATCTCTAGGTTCTTTTCAACTATCTGCCTCACTGCAAACATCAGATCTGTTGTGCTGTATCCTGATCTGAATCTGAACTGCTTATCTTCCATCTTACGTTTTACTACTCTGTGTATTCATTTATCAGCCACCTTCTCCAGAACTTTCATGCAATGTGACAGGAGTTTCATATCTCTGTACTGCCCACAGTTATGAATATCCCCTTTGTTATTGTACACTGGCACTAGTGTACTCATTCTCCTGTCATCTGGGATACTACTTTCTGTCCACACTGCTATGAGTACCATTGGGAGCCATTTCTCCCATATCTCACCCAGTATCTTTATAATATCTGCTGTGACCTCATCTGAGCCTGCTGCTTTCCATGACTTCATTTTCCTTAGTGCTCTTCTTACTTCGTCTATGGTGGGTTTCTCCTCTTCTCTCATTGTAGGTCATGTTTGGGGCAGTACAACTTCTGTGGGGTTTTCTTCATTCAGAAGCTGCTGGAAGCATTCATTCTATCTGCATTTAATGTCCTGTGGACTAATGAGGAGGTTGTTGCTGGCATCCTTTAAGAAGGCTGTCTATCTTCTTTATCTTTCTATCTTTGTCTTGCAACCTGATATAGTTTCTTTGTGCCTTCTACTGACTTGTGTTCCAGAAGCTGGCAGAGTGCCTCTGATGCCTTTTTCTTTGCTATTGCAACCCCTTTCTTAGCTTCTTTGTTAGCCAACCAGTATTCCTTCCTAGCATGGTCCATCTTTTCTAGCTCCCAGTTTTTTTCTGCACTCCTTTCTTTTTGATGACTTCATGGAATTCTGCATTCCACCACCAGGTTTCCTTATGTACCCTGTTTCCATACCTGACTCAGCCACATATCTGTTTTGTAGTCCTCACACACGCTGTTTTGAGGCATTGCCATTCTTCTTCAACTCCACCTATTTCCTCTTCTTCTTGACATGCTAGAGCCCTGAGTTATTCCTTGAACTGTTGTGTTTTCTGTCCAGTCAACTTCCAGGTCTTCAGACTGCTCTCTGTTGACCTTAGAGCCTTCTTTGACCACTGCATACAACTGGCAAGCAGTGGTTTATGCTGTAGGTCACCTGTTACACTGAGGATGACTTTGCAATTGCTGAGTCTACCACAGTGCCCTTTCTTTACTAGTTGGAAGACTACCTAAGTTGCATGTTGGCCACTCTTGTACGTGATCTTGTTTCTGTCTTTCTTTCTAAACCAGGTGTTGTCTAATATCAAGCCATTTGCGAGACAGAAGTCTAGAAAGGCCCCTCCTTCTTTATTACTGTTGCTCCTCCATGTGGACCCCAGGCAATCCTTATATCCTGTTCTGTCTGTCCTGATATGTGCATCCAAGTCACTATTATTAATTCTAATTCATTTTGTTCTGCTTTATCTAGCAGGTCCTGCAACTGCTGTCTGAATGCACTCTTTTCCTGACTATCACAACCATACCTCTCAACTCTCCAGATTCCACATTTAGCCTTATATTTTTGGTCTGTTTCTCATAAGATGTGTGCTTTTCTGACAATCAATGAGGATTGAACTCATAAAATAATGACATATATACGAGTTTCATACCTCATATCCTTCACAAAATGCATGCTAACACATATCCTGTTATTCTAGCAACTTTCGAAGTTAAAAATAGCAATATTTAAATTCTATCCCTAGTTTTGGGCCATTGTACCCCTATTATTTTAAGCTTTGTCCAGATTTCTTGCACTAAGAAGTTGAGACGTATGATCACAATCCTGCTGTGAGACATAGACTGATTATGAATACTGCTCTATCTTTATACCAGAGTCTTATTTCCATGAGTCTGTCACTAATTCTGATAAAATCCTTCACTGTCTTCTGAAGTCTCTCTCTCACCATAATTCCCACACCATTTCTAACTTGTCCTTCTCCTGGGTAGTAGACTCTGGATACCAAGCCAAGTGGCTTTGCTGCACTGTCCTTCCATCATGTCTTGTGGACACATAGGATGCCTGTCCTCTTCTCTGCCATGATGTCATCCACTTCCAAGCTGCATCCTGTCAATGCACCAACACTGAGTGCAGCAATTCTTAGTTCTTGTTTAGCAGGTTGATTTATTTTACATCCAGCCTTTGTTCAACAGAGCTGTCCCAGGTAACCTAAAATGGGCAAATGGTCACCTGCTGCTGGGTTTAAGGCAGGCACACACTGGCCAGTAGAGGCACATACATCCCTCCCACCATTAGCATGGGTCCCTGGTGTAGATTGGAGTTGGTCGGGTCCTGAAGCCACTTACCATCGGCAAGTACCCATGCTGATATGACCATGTTCAGTCGTGTTTAAAGAGTCTAGATTCATTGTTTGCTATCAACTTGAGGAAGAGAAAAAAGTTGAAGTTGTAGGTATTTTGAATGCATCTGATATGAAAACCACTTGGATTACTGTGAAAGGCTGAAACATTTTTATTTGAAAAAAAAAAACTTTACAAATGAAGACTGAAGAAAGTACACATCTGTTTGTGCTTCTAGACTGAAACATGGAGTTTAATGAAAAAAATGTCTAATTTGTACTAAACTGAAAGAAAATACAAACACGCCGCAGGTAAGCTTATTATATAATCATTTTAATCCTAAACATCATGGAATAGTTTTCACATACTTTATTCTTCTATCAGCTACTGACTTTTGGAGTTCTAGCCTGTTCCTCAATATTTCCATTCTCCATAATTCATTGTGCATTTTGCAGTATATGTCAGCGTAATGCTTCAGTGAGAGGGTACTCCACTTGATAAAGTCAACAAGCTTCATGAGATGTTGTTTTTGCCATTTATTATGCACTTTACTCCCAGTCAGCCAGTTAGAATTTGCCTCACCTGTCTCTAATCCTCATTAAATATTTACAAAAGAATTTTGCTTGAAAGTAAAGCTTTATCTGTAAACACCTGTGGTAAGTGAATTTTACATTTCATTCTAGACTTTCAGTGCGCTTATTGCGAAGTGAGCTGGTTAGTGCTTGTCTCCTAAGGGGGAACCCTAACTCAGAGGGCACTGACCTTTGGTGCTTCAAAGCTGGCAGGCACATATTTCTGGGAGTTAGTGCAGACAACTAGGGTTTGCTTCTTTTCACCTTCATATGCCTACTTAGTGACTCTGAGCAAGTCACTTAACCAGATGGTGCTCCTGGGTCTCCCATAAAGATGGACAACTGTGTCCAGTGAGCCTACTCTATTAACAAATAAGTAAAAAAAATAAAATAAAGTATTCTCCTTCTGCCTAACTTATTTGGGTTTACTACCACAAGCTTAACCTGTAGCTTGAGTTCTCAGTCTACTAAGCACTTTTTTGTCCACTTGCACATGTACAAACTGTGGAGATCAGTTTCTCAGATGTGTTAGACTGCAGTGCATTGACTGAATTGGATCACTTATTTCATAAGTGACGGAGAGGTAAGTAGACATTCATGTTTGGACTGTGGTACAGGAAACCAAGCAGCAGGCGGAAGGTGGTAAAAATTCCTCCTTTTTGCAGCTGACCAGGGATAAGTTGTTGTTGTCTTTCGGCTTTTTCTGGTTAGGGGTTGCCACAGTGGAATTCCAGTCCACTAATGATTGGCAGTAGATTTTTCACGAACGTCGCGGTGCCAGCTTGACGTTCAACCTTCAATGAAGGCAAGCCCATTTATGCATGTCTTTCGAACGCCCACCCAACCACAGAGAGGACATGCAGACTCCACACAGAAGGCACTCCCCGCACTCCAGCTGAGAATCGAATGGGAGAACCTCTTGCTGTGAGGCAACAATGCTACCGCTGCACCACCGTGGAAATATTGACCAGGGATCAGTAAATCTCTTTATTCCCTGTCCTAGGCTTGAAAGGCTTACAGTCAGTAGGCCATCTGTGGTTACCAAGCTGCTGGACTGCAGAAGTAGGACTTGTCCCTTTATCACTTAGTCCCTATACCCTCTTCTATTACAGCGCATTACCAGTTCAGCCAGTAAGTTCTTTGGTGTGCTTGGAAACAAACACAGTTGTTGACTGTGGTTATTTAACAAAATGGTATTAGTTCTCCTTCAGCTATTGTCTGTCTTCTCAGCACCCATAGATGTTTCAACACTTTTCATTAAGAAAAATCTTAGACTGCCCCACTTTCACTTTGAAATTAAATGTATATTTCAGTAAAAGTGTTCTCTTTTGTGGTCATTTTATCACAACACTGTAGTTTGCTTGTAAATGTTTTTATCCCATATTAACACATTCTCATGATGGCACTTGTTATATCTGTTGTATAGAAACTGGCTTGGTTACACTTAGATTATGCATTCAGTAAATACATTTTCAGATAGGACACCATTCTAAGTATGAGCAGGCCAGATACATTTCAAGAGACACATGCAATATTGAGCCAGGACCACATTGTTTGCATTATATGCTCTTGATAACTACACACACATTTACTGAATTAATTTGTTGAATTTGTTGAATACCACATGTGATGTTTTATTTTGTAATGCATGCCTCTTTCGCATATATATTCACACATGCAGTCTCACATACACATTTCATGCTAGATGTTTTAAGAAAGAAAGTGCTTAGTTACATTGCAACATCCTCAGTTAGATTACTCATTTGACTTCCTGCATACACTATCTTATAAACATCTATACTAGTCTCAAGGCTCGGATAGATTATACAACATTATTAAATATCATGTAATAATTTTAAACATTTCCCTAATCATATCTCTTAACTGCCCAGATTTTTGCAGAATGTCTAGATTTTTGCCTATATCTTTGATCTGTTTCTCATAAAATGTGTGTTTTTTTCCGGATTTTTGTAGCAAATCAGTGAGGACTGAATTCACTATATAATGACAGGTATTTGAGTTTCAGATTTCATAGCCTTCAAAAAATGTATGGTGACACAATGCCTATTATTCTAGCAACTTTCTAAAGTTATAAGAGCATTATTTAAAATTTGTTCCTATTTTGGGGGCTTTGCCCCCCCCCCCCCCCATAATTTTTACTTTGTCCAGATTGTTTGTGCCCAGAGATTGAGAGCTATGTCCCTAACCATGGAGAAATAAGTTACTTCTACAGTTAAAAGATACTATTAATTGTTGGGGGAGATTGTAGAAGATTAGAGATAGCCTTTAAATATCCACTAAATCTAAGCTGACCACTTCTTTACTAATTCTCTAAACTACATACTTCAGAACAGATAGTCTACCTCTTAGGAACACAAATATATTGTAATAAGTTTACAACAAATGTGCTACATTTACCACTCAGCTGCCACCTATCAGAGGGCTTACTAATAAACATGACAGGTGACTCCCAATCAAATGTAAACTGAATTCCCTTGCAACCTAATATCAGTTTCACCTTCCACCTGCTGACCCCTACCTTTTCTTTACTGCTACACACAGCATAATGGTTTATACCTCATGGAAGTCTTAGATATTCTAGAGGAGAATTCGATACAATAATGTAAAAATTACAGTATGCTTTGTGATACTTTTTTACTGTAATCATGTTGTTAATGTATGGAGCAAGCTTTTAACTGATACTAGCGACACCAGTAATAAGGCTGAATTGAAAGGGAAATTGAACTTTTTATTTTATCTTAGAATGAACCTGCACATGTAAAAGGTCTCATAATTTTCTAGTCTTTAAAATGTCTCTTTATTTACTGTGCCTCTTCATTAGTTCCTTGGTATTTTAGGAGTTAAAATGTTATGGAATGTGGAATGTTATTTGTATTAGTAATAGCTCTTTTATGATTGTAACACGATTCATATATCACATAATTACTTTACAATGTTTACTTTAAATTCTAATTTTAAGCTCTATTCCTTGTGATTCAGATGAATAACAGGACACAACCCATTCAAAGCATCCATGATATCAGAAAATGAATGAATGAAAATGAATAAATTCATTCAGTCAGTCAGACGTTCATTCATTTATGAACAAATAACTGACAAACCATGTGGTTTACCGGCATCTTAACAAAACATTCAGGCTAGTCTAGGTAAGCCATTTTCTTAAGGTATTAATTGCACCAAAGATATCCTGATTAGTATACAGAGTATACAGTGTAAATAAAAAGAGAACAGTTTGATCTTCAAGAGGGTAGATTCAGATAATGTCATAAATATGTTCTGACAAAAGAGCATGATGGGAATCTGGGGCAACAGAAGGGTATATCAAGCTACTATTATAGATGTATCAAGCTTTTACGTGAAATAAATGCAGAAATAAAAAATGCTAGTATCTTTCTCAGGTATGATGGCATTACAGGTTAAGGGAAAAATGCATAACCTTTTTAGGAAATCTAAGGAGCCACAAAGGGGGAAAGACAAGTAATGATACCAATGAAAGAGAATGAAGCAGGAAAGACAGTCAGAGAAGAAGAGACCCAAACCAAGGAAAGTATACATGTCCTTGCCTTCACTGCTGCAGTATTCCTAATGTATATGTATGCAATTACCTACTGTGGAAGCCCGACGTCTGGCCAGCCTAAAAAACTTCCTGTTGCTTTAAGGTATGCTGAATGTCACCCAAATGCTCCTCGTATACTATAGGGCATAAAGGTGATGCTCAGGTATACCATCCTCAGAACGTCTTTGCAGCCAGTCCAAACCATTCTTCTGATCATTGGTCTGTTCACCTACATCTGTTTTCTGCCAGTTGAATGCATTTCTATTCTCTGGTGACCACCTGCATCTTGTTGCTGAAGCCCAAGCAGTTGTGGGTAAGTACCCCATTGGGGTTTTGTTTTTTCTTGGCTTTTTTGTTGCTGTTGGGGTTAATGTCATCCATGAAGGGTAAATGCCAGTGCGGGAGACAGATTCCCCGTAAAGACCACCACAATGTGTCTTTTTTGCCTAGGAGCTTCTTACTCATACATCTTGTTCAATTTGTCAAGCGTTCATCCCAAAAATCCTAGGTAGTAGTAACATTCTCCCTTTTCTTTATATCTTGAGAACCAGTGATTTAAGCTTCTCACTAAAGATCCAATGGAAGAAACGTCCCACCCTGAGGGTCAGCCATTAGGGAAGAAGAAGGTGAAAAAGGTAAGAATTAAATCTTCCACTATCCAGACTTTGACAGATGTTTCTCACAAGGTCTTTATGAACCTGGAGGCTCACTCAGCTGTGTTGTTGGATTCCACTGCCATGACCAAGTTGGAGGTCTGTGAGGATCTTGCTGGCAGCACATCCAACAAGGCTTTGCAGGCGTCTGTTTTGGATGTTCATGGGGAACCACAGTTGATTATTTCTGAGAGGCCTAGGGGGGGTTCCACAGATTGTAGTTAGGGAAGAAGTTCCTACTATGGCTATTGAATGCACCCTGGGTCATATCCTTCTCAATTTTATAGGGTGGGCATTCTTTTAAAGAAGAAACAAAAAACTAAACATGTTTCTTTTGCTCCTAGAGATCCACAAAGTAAGTGGCAGGCTTTTACTCAGGGGTCATTTAATGCTTTAATGTCATTACAATTTCTGCAGGAGGATTCTGTTCCTGCTCCTCCTTTGTCCTCTACTCTCTTAAATGGCCTGGAGACCAGGATCCTTCTGAGGAAGAGTCAGATGCTGATGAGGAATGCCTGACATATTCTACTCAAATTCCTTCTCCTTTGGACTGTGGGTCAGAGGAGGAGAAATTTAATAGTCCTGTTAATCCTCCTTTTAAATAAATGTCCTTTGGGGACACAATCTCTAGGATGATGACATTTTTTAAATGGGATTGTGCTCAGGTCTATGATATCCATAAGAGGTACTATGGGTTGTTGCAGATGGAGTCTCCTAATCATGCTGCTGTTCCTTCTATTTTGGCTGCTTTGTTGGATGTTTTTTCCAATGCCTCTAAGGCACCTGATTCTCTGCCCTCTGCTCCCAAGAAGCCTGATAGGTTTTATAGGGTGCCTGAGGACTGTAACTTTTTGCACAAATGTCCTGCTACTGACCCCTCTGTGGTGTCTGTAGCTTCTGATAAGCCATCTCAATTGCTTAATTTGCCCAAGTTGCTGCTGTCTGATAAGGACAGCAGAACCATGGAAAGATTGGGTAAGAAGGTTTATACTTCTGCTACCCTAGCTTTTAGACCTATTAATTATCAGAGCCATATAGCAACCACAAAAAGGCTGGTTAAGATGATTTGAAAGTTATAACAAGACTAGTTCAATTCTCAGCTAGAGCATTTTCTGTGTGGAGACATGCGTGAATGGGCGTACCTTTGTTGAAGGTTGTGCGTCAGGGCCAGCAACTCGGCACGTAAAAATCTACTGCCAATCATTAGCGGACCGGAGTTCCGCTGTGGTGATCCCTAACTGGGAAAAGCTGAAAGACGCAACAACAACAAGACTTTATTTTACAAAATAGCAATGTCTCTAGCATCTTGGCTGCGAAGCCTTTACAGAGTATAATACTTAAATACTTTTGAAAAACAATTAAAAATAAGATAATTGAAATCAATTAAAAACAATTAAATTACATATTTCCAATCATTATTTAGGCCTTTAGGAAATAAAGTATCAAACTTTAATATAAATATTAACTCTTTTTTTAAAGAATGCTTTTAATATCACAAATTTCATAAGATTTAAGAATTACTTGTTCCAATATTGTAGCTTGCAAGCCTGTTATTTCTCCATTATGAAAATTCTTAAAATGAACAGCTACAGGGCTTTCTATTTTACCTTTCTTAATGTCCTTAATATGTTCTTTCACTCATGTAGCAAAAGACCTCTTAGTCTCTCCAATGTAATTTTTTTTACAGGGACACTTTAAGGCATAAATTACACCCCTGCTTTCAAAACTATACATGCCCTGTGTTTCAAAATGATAACCATTAATAACTGAAAAGCTGTTTACTACACTGTCACAACATAAACATTTTCCACAGGGAATGGTGCACAAAGGTACAGTTTGTTCATTCAAATTTACTATAGCCATAGAAAAACACTATATACTATAATTTCACTAATATTTGTATTATGTTTATATGAAAGTCGGGGTAAATCTTCCAACATTAAGCTTAAAATTTTCTGTTTTACTAGAATACCCCAAAAAGTTTCACCAGGTTAACCAATTCTTCGGAAAACAGGGTATACCTTGTAACAAAAAACATAGGTTCCTTGTCTATCTTATATCTAGTACATTTGAAGTTACTATATTGAGCCCCACTTTCTTTACTTAAGCCTATTAGTTTTTGTCACATTCCCTTAACAAACTCATGTCATAACCTCTCTTATTAAAAATGTGAATAGATTTTCCAATTTCATATTCAAATTCCCTCTTATCACTACATAATCTTTTTAATCTTATACATTCACCATAGGGCAAAGCTTTCAAAGTGTGCGGGGGATGACAGCTATGACCAATAAAAACTGTTGTCCACTATCCCATTTTCTATTAACTCATGTCTTAATACTATTATTATTAATTCCTTCCATAATAATATCCAAAAACCTAACGTTCACACCTACTTGCAACCCATCAAACCATATTTTTAAATCTAATCAAAACGATGGTGTCAATTACACCATCCTGTTTAATCTTAATCAATACATCCAAAAAACTATTGGATTGCACAGTGTTTATAATGTTTTTTTTATATGTGTGTACTTTTTTTTTAGTTTTATTTAAATTTTATATAAAAATATTAGATAGTCATTAAACATAAATAGTGATGTATACTTTGTGTGTGAATATTATTTCTGCTATTTCTTTTTAAGAGTTTAATTAATAAATTTGTGCATGTGACATGAAAGTGTATAAACTGGTTTACTAGATGCTGTCTTTATACATCTGAAGCTGTATTTGTTGCAGCGAAAGCACTTATGTATTTTTGCAATTAAAAGTTCTCTATTTTATGAATGAAGCTGGGTTTTATCTCATCTCACTTGTTTTGATTGGATTTTATTACATTTTGTGTTTGGTGAGACGTTTATCCAGAAGTGCAGGTCTTTATTTGTATCTTTAATTTAAAATATATTTTTATTTAAGCTATCTATAAAATTATGAACCTCTTTTTCATTTCCTTTACAAATAAAAAACAAATCATCTATAAATCTAAAATAGTTCAATACATGCAATCTAAAAAAATCATTAGTATAAACATATAGCTGTTCAAAAAAGCCCATAAACAAATTTGCATACGTGGGTGGAAAAGTTGCCACTATGGCATTGCCCTATAGCTGTTTCTATAATTGTCCATTGAATTAAAAAATATATATTATGAAGACAGAAATGTACTAACTCTATGGCATAATGTGCTTTTAGGTTATCCCTCAAAAAATGAAACAGAGCTTCAACTCCAGATTCATGATTTATGTTTGTATATAAACTTACTATATCAGTTGCTATAAAATACATGTCTTCAGACCAAATTACATCTTTAATCTTACTCATAAAATGAAACCCATCTTTAATATATGAAGGTAATTTAACAACTTATTCTAATAAATACTTATGTAAAAAGCAGAATAAATTAAGAGTAAAATATTGGCAGGCTGAAACTATAGGTCAGCCCGGTGAATCTTTTAAGTCCTTATGAATTTTGGGTAAACAATAAAAATGTGCCATGATACAATTTTTGCTACTAAACTTGTATTCGACATCTTCAGAAAAAAATAACTCAACCAAAAACCTTTATTTAACAAGTCTTGATATTCTCCTATTGCTTTAACATATTGTTGAAAGTCTGCAATAGCATAAATTCCTTTATTATCTAAATGTTGTAGGCACATTCTTAAATATTGACTGTAGTGCATAACTACTAGTTTACACCCCTTATCTGTCAGTTTAAAAATGAAATTGTTTCTTTGAGCCAGCCCTTGCAGACTCTTCCACTCATTTTTAGTCAAATTATATTGCATTTTTGCTCTATTTCTATTAAAAACTTGATACTCTTTTTACTGAAATTTAATGCAGTAGAAAATTGTTATATACAAGCATTTGTAAAAGGTGGTATAAACAAAGTTTTATAAACCATACCCTCAGTGTTAAACAAACAATATGCGTTTGATCCTTGGTCAGACATGCATGATACATGCAGTTATGTAGGTGTGTCTGTGTTAAAGTATTATACTCTGTAAAGGCTTCGCAGACGAGGCACTAGAGACTTTGCTATTTTGTAAAATAAAGTCTTGTTATAACTTTTGAATCATCATGATCATCCTTTTTTGTGGCTGCTATTTGAACTCTGCATTTTTTTAATTGTTTCAATATCTCAGACCCATATGTCTAGATATGTGGTTGCTCTTCTTTCTCAGGCCTGTCAGCTTATTTCTGATTTTCTAGACTCTGGGGCTAAGACTTCTGCTCTTTCTTTGCTAGGGACTTCCTCTCAAGTGGTTCATCATTCCATCAAGTGTAGTTATGATGCAGCAGATGCCTCTTCTAGGGCTTCTGCTTTTGTTCAGTGATGAGGTATTCTTGGCTTAGACTTCAACCTTTACCAGATGATATTAAGGCTAAGTTGATGGATGCACCTCTGGATAATAAACTTTTGTTTGAGGAAGCAGCTACTGGTTTGTTTAAGTCCCTTAAGGATAAGTGGATGGCCTTACAGGAGCTTAAACCTGTGTTTGTATCTCTTGTGCCTAAATTTCAGAGAAATTACCCTGATAAATCAGCCTTTGTTCATAGGCAATCTCACCCTTCTGCAAAAGGTAAAAAGAGTGGCAAACAGGGTCATCCTGCTAAGGCCACTCAGACTTCAGGGATTCAGAAGCCTTCCTTTCCTGACAAACCAGGTGCTGTATGACTATCTGTCTCTTCCCAGCCACATTCCTCTTTCTCTTCACCTTTCTCTTTCTCTTCTGGTTTGGCTTCAGATCACTCATGATTCTTTGGTTCTGTCAATCATCTGTCAAGGGTATTTCATGGTGTGGAAATCATGTTCTTCTTTTATGGGAATTCCTCACCCTCCTCAGGAACATCTTCCTTTTTTTACCCAGAGGTTCTTCAAGATCTCTTGACTCAGGGTCCTATTCAAGAGGTGCCTGTGTCCCAAAGGGGGACGAGGTTTTACTCAGGAATGTTTCCACTGTCCAGAAAAGAGGGCACTTGGAGACCAATTCTAGACCTTTCTCATCTAAACACTTTTCTGAAGGGGTCATCCTTTTGGATGTTGCCCTTTCAGACTCTGTTTCCCGTCTTGCTCCCTCAGGCCTATATGGTATCTCTGGATCTCAAGGATGCTTATCTCCGTATTTCTATCCATCATCTTTTCAGGAAGTTTTTGTGTTTCTTTGTTGCTTCCTGGTATTTTCAGTTGTGTGGTTTGCCCTTTGGCCTTTCTACTGCCCCAAGAGTGTTCACCAAATATCTTGTTCTTGTGATTGCTTTTTGCAGGCTTCAAGGGATCCAAATATTTCCTTACTTAGACAACCTGCTGATTCAGGCATCCTCTCCAGAGATCCTTTTACAAAATCTTCATTTTGTCATTTCCCTTCTTCAGAGCCTGAGGTTCACAATAAATTCAAAAAGTCTTCTCTGACTCCTTCTCAGGATCATGTCTTTCTGCATTGCAGGATTCAGATGGTACCAATGATACCATCCCTGCCTTTTCCAAAGGCCTTATCTCTCATTTCTTACTTTCACACTCTTCTTCCTCTGGCCTCCACTACAGCCAGGGTGGTTCTGAGAGCTCTGGGTTTCATAGCATCCACCATTCTGAAGCTCCCTCTGGCCAAACTTCACATAAAAAGGTTTCAGTGGTTTCTGGTTAGTGTGGCTTCAATATGCACATCCTCTAGACTTTGTAATTCCTTTTCTTCCTTGTCTCAAAAGGAAACTTCACTGGTGGATTCAGCAGTTGTCTCTGAATCCAGTGCTTCCTTTTCACCCCCCTCTCCCCACTCAGGAACTGTTCACAGATGCTTCAGACATGGGATGGGGAGCAACATTTGGTTCCCTAAAGGTTCAGCAAATGGAGAATATCAGTGTCAAAGAGATGAGAGCTCTTATGCTGGCTCTTCAGACTTTTCACCATATTTTCTCTCTGGGGCATCTCAAGGTATTCACAGACAACACCACAGTGATGCGGTATATCAAAAAACAGAGAGGAACAAGATATTGCCTTCTTTGCCAGTTGGCACTTCTGGTATTGGATATTGCTGTCAAGTATCAAGTGACTCTTCGGGAAATTTACATTTCCTCAGGTAAAAACATTGTGACAGACACTCTGAGCAGGTCCTTAACTTAATCCCATGAATGGATGCTTCACAGGTATGTGTTTCTGGACATTGTCCACCAGTGGGGTAATCCTCAAGTAGATCTACTTGTCCCCCTCTAATTAGACGACTTCCTCTGTTTTGTGCCAGAGTCCCAGGTCTTTGGTGTGGAATGTTGATGCCCTCTCACTTTCATGGAAGGGGATGTTTCTTTATGCATTCCCTCCCCTTCCTGTCATTCCGAAAGTCCTGTTCAAGATTCAACAGGATGCTCCCAAAATCTTGTTGGTGATTCTGATTCCCTTTTGGCCACAACAACACTGGTTCCCTGTACTTCTGCATCTAGCCAAGGGCAATCATCTCAAGTTACCCCACAGGTTGGACCTATTCACACAAAACAAGGGATCTCTCATTCATCCCCACCTGTCCATACTTCAGATTATTCTGTAGGTAATAGGATTTTGATTTTCAGTGGTAGCCACAATATTTCATCTTTGAAAAACACACATTTGTCTCCATACATTCTGAGCTGATATTCCATCAGCCTGTCTCATACACTTGTTACGTTATTCAAATATTCTTTGTTATTGTGATACATCATTAATATCCAATCCAAATGCCGTTGTGGTTTCATAGATGCAGGTAGATTTTTTTCCCACTGCCTACTACAATGTAGCTGGCACAGATGCTACTTTAAATGCAAATCTTGTGATAGTTGAGTAGCCTTTTACATGTGTCAGTGGTCAGTGGCAAAAAATTATTTAGAAGATTCATCCACCTTCATTTGGTGGTTTGTTTGCTCGAGACAGTCTTTATAAAATATCCACCCAGTTAAAGATGTGGAAATAGTTTCTACCTCCAGTAAGGGTTATAATATAGCACATGCAGCATGGAAGTGTTGCTTATATTTTTCTTCAGTTGCCCCATTTCAGCACAGGGGCAATAGGAGTTGCATACTCACTCTTTACAGTTTTAAACAAAATTCTAGCACACTGTTACCTTTGCAGTGCTGCCTCTTCCTTACACTTTAGTGCACAAGATAGCATACAGACTTTATGTCCTTACACTTTAGTGCACAAAATAGCATGTGGACTTTATGTCCTTACACTTTAGTGCACAAGATAGCATACGGACTTTATGTCCTTACACTTTAGTGCACAAGATAGCATACGGACTTTATGTCCTTACACTTTAGTGCACAAGATAGCATGTGGACTTTATGTCCTTACACTTTAGTGCACAAGATAGCATACGGACTTTATGTCCTTACACTTTAGTGCACAAGATAGCATACGGACTTTATGTCCTTACACTTTAGTGCACAAGATAGCATACTATCATTAACTTTGTATGGCTTTAAGCCCTTTGTATTTGAGCACTTAGCCATTATTTTACTAATTATCTAATTATGTTTTTCACCAATCATTGTAATGGGTGGGTTACTTAAACTTCATTCACAAAGCATGAATTGTATAGTCTGAAGAAGCTTTAGTGCACAAGATAGCTCACTCTTGTCCTCATTGAATAAAACTGTGTTTTAATTATATTTGGATTGCAGCCTGCATTTTTGCCAGCAAAGTCTTATTCATATTGGTGGATTTTAAACGAGCTACATTCCTGAGGTGCTTTAATTCTGTGGTGTTTCGTCTGAGCAGCCATTAGGGGACAACGTTCTATGGTGACTGTCTTCATTTATCTTTATTTGGTTAAGCTTTCCCCGATCTCTGTTTGTGTGCTGTGTTGCCTTTTAGTGATTTTCACCACTGTGTCAACATTATTTTCATTTTGACCTGACATTTGCAGTTTCATTATACTACTTGTAACCCATTTTGTATTTTGCAGTTCAGCACTGTAAGTTTTCAGTATTCTGAAAGTCAGTCAAATGAGTTTTCAGTATTTTGAACATTCGGGATTGTGGACTCAGTCAAATGAATTTCAGTATTTTGAGCTTTCAGTCATGTGATTTGGACCCATACACACATACATGCATATATATACATATATATATATATATATATATATATATATATATATATATATATATATATATATATATACACACACACACACACACACACACAGCTTGCCCTAATGTTAAATCTTAATTTTGAAATAATTGATTCTCTATCACTTCACAGAACATTGTCACCTCAAGACCTCTGCTGCCTTCATCAATGGGAGTGGCCACTCTTGAGGATTATAATCCTGTCTTGCTGTAGCTGTCATTCTAGTGTTCAGTGACACCTTGAGCACCTGCTCACATTGCAAGCATTCATCCTGAGCCTTGGTAACTCTGCCCTCCACTTCCTTGAATCTGTCTTGTCCCCTTACAGTGTCACTACCTGGTTCATCAACAGCTGCTGTTGTCAACTGTGATTTAGTGTGTAATTCATGTTTTTGCGTGGTATCTGCCATCCTGTGGGTTTTCCACCTGGGTCTCTTTGTAGGTATATTTCCTACTGATGGCTCTTTGTTTCTGGGCCCACATCAACCTCTCTTGGATCCTGTTGTACCAATCTGGTTCCCTTTCATTTTCAACTTGTGAACAACTCCTGTGCCTCTAATGTTAAAATCTCCTCCCTTGCTCACCGATGTGGCTGCCAGTCACAGGATGGGTGGTCATATGAATGGGAGATGGTTTTCCTGCAATGAAAGATATTACCTTACTAGAGATTTTATCAATTTGGACAGCTGTGCTCATTTGGAAAGACCACTTCAAAGACAACAAGCTTATTTTCCATTCAGACAATAAAGCAGTACTAGAGATCCTTGTAAAACATCATCCAACTCACAAAGGGTTCAGTCTGTTTTGAGATTATTGGTTCTTCTCAGCATGCATATTAATTTGACTTTCTCTGCCAAACATGTTCCTGGAGAACATAATGCAATAGCTGACAGCCTTTCATGCTTTCAGTTTCCCAGATTTTGGCTGTTAGAATCAGAAGCCCAGAATATTCCCACACACGTTCCATCTTGGTTATGGCTACTTGGAGAAGACTGAGTGCAGCACTACTGAATAATTCATGGGCATTTAATACTAGGCAAGCATATGATAGTTCTTGAGACAAGTTTAAAACCTTCTTCCTGCTCCTGCCATAGGGAGACAGGCACAGGTCCCTTGAGGTTCTAATTCACTGCTTATTACCCAGATGTGCATTGCAGGAATCTGCTAGCTAATTTCAGGTCCAGATGTCAGCTTTGGGTTGGCTGACCAGGTTCCTTGGCTTAAACACTTTCACTACTCACTGGGCAATGACAAGATTACTAAAAGACTGGGACCACTTCAAATGGGAAAAACAGTGACTCTAGAGTCCCCATTGCTATCCAGTTACTCCTTACCTTGATTTCTGGAGTCAGGGCACTTACAGGGGGCTTTCATGCATTTGCAGTGTGGTCAGCTTTATTTACCTGGTTTTATGCTGGGGCTTTTCAGATCGGTGAAATGCTGCAGTCCTTACAATGGAGATATGTTGTAGCTTTATGGAGTTCTGTGCTAGTGTGGCTGTCCAAATCCAAGACCAACCAAGTTGGAGAGCTTTCCAGATTGAATAAGACTGCTCCAGTTGCTATGTGTTGTGTCCAATACACTGAGCCATAGCTTTACAGCACATTCTAGGCAGCAATCCCATCCTCCCAAGAGCTTTTGTTCAGATTATCATCAGGCCAATCTCTGTTAGCAACAGATTCTAATGTTATGCTAAAAAGGTTCTTGCCAGCTAGGGTATTGCTGCTGAGGATAACAGCATGCACTCTTTCAAAATTGTGAGAGCTACAGATTTTGCTAGAGAGGGTCAATTCATTGAAGTAATTAAATGCATGGGCAGGTGAGCTTCTAAGGTCTACTTGTCCTATGTCAGATAAGTTCCTGCTTATATTTCCTTTGAGGTTATGGCCAAGTCTGGGTCATTAGTCAACAATTCACAGAGCAGTGGTATGAGCACCAGTTCATTCAGGTGAGTTAAACTATAACCGACATCTAGCATGATGATTAGTAATTTGGCATGGGTACTCTGGCTTATTCTGCCTACAATGCCTTCAGAATTATTTTAATTTAATCATAACCATTTTGAAAATGATATGAATCTAAAGCCATTAGCAAATGCAGAAGAGTTCTGGTACTGCAAATGAAACCAAAGTGAAATATGAAAGCATTTCTGTATAAATGGATAAACAATGTATATTGGTTGAACAGTGTTAGGTTTGCACCTCTCTCAACTATCCAGATTTTCGCAAAATGTCCAGAACATTCCAGGAATGTGGAGTTCTTGCTGCCACTGCCATACACCTATGTGGTAACAATTTGGGCTTTATCCTCAAGCATATGCTTCTTACCAATATTTTACTGGATTTGGCTTTACTATGTCAGTCTTACCCAGATATGGTTATATGATGGTCTTCTGTCCTATCCGGACAGTTTTGGAAAGGTGCTTTTAAGCCACTGGACATTGAAAGTGCCCAAAGATTTGTCATCCACTGGGTTTCCTGGGTGGCAGCTCAATTTGGAGTTCGCAAAATTGAACACCTGACCTAGCCAGGCCTGACCTGAATTTTGCTCACCTGACAGATTGCATCTGAATGGATTTGGTTTAAACCTGTTTAATTTGCAAATTGCATATTTTTTGCAGTAGTTGTTTTATATATATATATATATATATATATATATATAGTTAACATTCGTTTACCGGGATAGACTACTGGGTGAAAACCCATTTTCAACCGAGGCCCAGGTAGAAAAGCTCCAAAGACAGTTAACAATACTTGAAAATACAACATTTAGAAATAGATACATTTTGAAATACAAAAATTTAGGAACACAAATAAACAGAAATATTTAGGAATACTAAATATCATAATGTGTAAAAGTTACACACGTCATAAAATGTACATTGAGTAGACTGAATAAGGTAATTGTAAAGTAAGATGTTTTTTAGTCAAAGTCAGATTAGAAATGCTATCAAAAATTTGAACTGTATGGGAAATTATGAAAAAGGAATATATATATATATATATATATATATATATATATATATATATAGAGAGAGAGAGAGAGAGAGAGAAAGAGAGAGAGAGAAAGAGAAGCAACAAATATACGTCATTCTGTCCATAGCCCTTCTTCATGCTGTTACACATGGACCTTTTCCATAACCTAACAATTAAATTTCATGAACTAGGGTGCATGGAGGGGGGGGGCTTCATTTACTTAAAGTGGCAGGAAAAGGAAGGGGGCAGAGCATCCAGAGTATACCGATGGGTGACCACCTTCCAGCCTCAACCTTCCCTTTTTATCCCCTGTGCTTTCCTGTGCAGCAGGATAGTGGTACCAGGACAGTGGAGCTGAAGAGTATATAAAAGTCTTATTGCTGAGTAAGCTGAAGAAGCACTGTGTATGCCTTCCAGTTGATTGGGAAAATTGGTAGGGACTGTCTGGTGTTTGGCAACTGGCAATAGTGATGAACTAATTGTAAATAAGTTGCAACATTATGATGTGGTTTGATAGTTTGAAAGTAATTATTTGCTGTATGTGATCTGTTGATAAATGGTCATACCAGTAGAAGTTGTTTGTCATTTTCAGTAGGAGTCAACAAGGAGACAAACACCATTGTTTTCCTTGGTGCATCAGCATATTGTCCACAAGCACACCGTAGCCTCACAAGAAATCTGGACAGAGTTAAAAATAATGAGGGGAGGTGCAAAGGCCCAAAAGTAGGAAACAATTTTAAATTCTGCTCTTATAAACTTTGAAAATTGGTAGAATAACAGGCTTTGCATTAGCATACATTTTCTGAAGGATATGAAGTTTGAAACAAAAAATGTTGGTCATTATTTAATAACTTCAATCCTCAGTGATTTGCAAGAAAATCACAAATTTTATGAGGAACACACCAAAAATACGAGTTAAAAATCTGGACATGCTGCAAAAAGTTGGAAAGTAGAGAGGCACAGACCTAACAGTATTCAACCACTATACATAGTCTATCCATTTATATAGAAATGCTTTCATTTTTTTTACTTTGGTTTCCTTTGCAGTACCAGAACTGTTCTGCATTTGTTAATGGCTTTAGATTTATATAGTTTTCAAAATGGTTATGATTAAATTAATATAATTCTTGTATTATTTATCTAGCAGTAAGTTGTCCAGTTTTCTATAAGACTTTACATTAAATTTGTCAGTAGTGGCATTTTGTTATAATTTGTAATAACACTGACTGTAATGTAATGAGATATATATATATATATATATATATATATATATATATATATATATATATATATATACTGCGGTGGTGGTGCTGCGGTAGCATTGTCACCTCACAGTAAAGATGTTGTCCCGTTCGATTCTCAGCTAGAGCGTCTTCTGTGTAGAGACATGCATGAATGGGCGTACCTTCGTTGAAGGTTGTGCGTCAGAGCTGGCAACTCGGCATGTAAAAATCTACTGCCAATCATTAGCAGACCGGAGTTCCTCTGTGGTGACCCTTAACCGGGAAAAGCCAAAAGACACAACAACATATATATATATATATATATATATATATATATATATATATATATATGTATGTATATGGAATCACTACTAAATCTCAAAATTCCACAATCCTGAGACTATGAATCCCGAGGACCAGCATCTCGAGATTGCGTAATCTCGAACATAAAAAAAAAACATGTTCTAACGTATATGGAGGAGGGCAAGCCCCCCCCCCTGCACCCCCCACACCCCCCTGCAACTTAAATATACCAACTCTGAGATCGCACTACAGTGGAGTGAACAGCAAATTAGTGCCATGCAGAGCGGAATGGAAACTTTGCCGATCACTCCACTGTAGTGCGATCTCGAAGTTGGTATATTTAAGTTGCAGGGGGGTGAGGGGGGCACAGCCCACCACGTGGTGGGCATATATGTTACATAATCTTGTTTTTTTATTTACTTTTGTTTTGTTTTTTTATCTTCAAGATTCTGCAACCTCGAGATTCTAATCCTCAGGATTCAGAGTTTCGGGATTGTGGAATTTTGAGATTTAGTAGGATCCCATATATAAATATATATATATATATATATATATATATATATATATATATATATATATATATATATATATATATATAGTTGTTGTTGTTGTTGTTGTTGTGTCTTTCGGCTTTTCCTGGTTAGGGGTCGCCACAGTGGAACTCCGGTCCGCTAACAATTGGCAGTTCTTTTTTTCTGCATGTCATGCCTTTACTTATGAGATCTGCTCTATTGAAGGTGCATGTCATGCCTTTACTTATGAAATCTGCTCCATTGAAGGACTTCCTCACCATTGTGGACACATGCTGGTCAAAGTTCAGATTGTTATCAACCTGAGTACCCAGATCACATACCTCTGGGTCTGCTCTTGAGAGGGGGGTGCTGTCAATATTGTAATTAGCAGGGGCATTAGCTTTTCCAAGGGGAATAAGTATGCATTTTTTTCTGCATTTAGTTTCAATCCATGGCTTTAGAACCAATCATTTATCTGTGTTAATCCTTTATGCAGTATAGTATCATCTGGGGACTCGATTATTGCTCCCAATTTGAAGTTGTCAGTGAACTCGTTCAGCCACAGATCATCCATGTCTGCCTGGACTTCTGAGAAATAAATTCCAAACATTAAAGTGCCCTGCACAGAACCCTGTGGTATGCCACTAGTGACTGGACTTTTGCTAGAGGTAAATTCACCCGCTTTGACAATATGTGTCCTGTCTGTGAGTGAGCCATTTGGTTACCCACCTCGTGATGTAGGGGTTAATTCCCAAATGAGAGAATTTTTGTATAATACCTGAGTGGGGGATTGTGTCAAATGTCTTGGCCAGGTCAAGTTAGGTGGGATGCACAGTCTTTCCCTCATCCATGATCTTGGTGATCTTTTCAAAGAAGTCAACCAGGTTTAAAAGACATGATCTACCCTTAACAAAATTGAACTGGATTGGGTCTACAGTCTGGAGATTACCAGTGTCCTTGTTGATAAGGTCTAATTCGTTTTTAAGTTCTCCAAGTCTTTTGGGTTTCTAATATCATGACAGGAATGGACCCCATTCCTAAGTTAAGGTATAATTAAAGTTCATGAAATTAGTATTGTTTCAGTTTTTGAGGTTAGCCAGAAGTGCTCTTCACACACCTGTAA
This sequence comes from Protopterus annectens, assembly GCF_019279795.1. Classification (NCBI taxonomy): domain Eukaryota; kingdom Metazoa; phylum Chordata; order Ceratodontiformes; family Protopteridae; genus Protopterus; species Protopterus annectens. Next base: position 222,026,403 of record NC_056740.1, read on the forward strand.
TGTGCCCAGTAATGACTCCTTCTGCAATTCATATGGAGTTACATGTATTGAAAAATATCTAAGTATGATTGTAAATTCTTTTTTATAAGACCCATTGCTCCTACTAGTACTGGAACTGTCTGAGTATCTTTATTCCACATTGCCCTCATTTCTGCCTGCAAATCCTGGTACTTTATGACTTTGTGTCTCTCTGTATGTAAGACACTGTAGTCACTGGGTGCAGTGATTTCAATAATCAATGCTACTTTTGTTTTCTTTTTATGGACTACTATATCAGGTTTTCTTGCATATATCTGGTCCACAGTGATTCTTTCCATGGCCTTGCCGATGAGGCTAATCAGGCTCATGGATCTATAATTCCCTGGGTCAGTTGATGGTCCCCCTTTTTACAGTGGGATGACTGTTCCTGTCCTCCATTCTGTGAGAACATATCCTGTCTGGAGGTTGTGGTTAAAGAGGGATCCAAGTAGGTCTGCTAGGTCATGTTTTATGTTGTTTAAAAGGCAATTTCGGATGCTGTCTAGTCCCAAAGATGCTGTGTTTTAACCTTAGAGGGTGCAGAGATGATCTGCTCATTACAGCCGAATGTGCCTCCATGTGTTTCTGCAGTTACCTCCTTCTGTGCCTCTAGGCATCAAATATTTATTGCTGTTATTTGCATTAATTTCAAAACCATGCTACATACAAGGTATCAGAATATTTTATCTTGAAGCATACATGACGGCAAACACAACTGTACTGATAGCTGACCTCTGTCAATGAGTATTTGCTAGAACTGTAAGGTGATAATTTCATTTTAAAGGCTCAAGCCACACCCACTGGGAGTTAAATGTACACACTAGAAACAACTGCACTGGAGGGAATAAGTTTTCAGATAATGGGCTGATGTGTGGTGGCAGGTATACTTTGAAGGACGACAGGTGGGGATGGGGGGGGGGTGAAGCTTGATTCAAATCTCTCAACTAGCAGGTTGGCTATTTTTTCTGGTTGAGTATGAGTGGTGCCATCCACAACCAGCTCTGCACATAGCTGAGTATTCTGCTTAAGATTTTGAATGTAGTTAAAAAATGCCTTGTGCTTTTCATTAGCTAGGGAGGCTATTTTTGCCTTGTAATTTGCTTTGGAGGACTTGACAAGATCAAAAATGTATTTATTTAGACTAATAAGAGGTTTCTTCATCTGCTGAGCCTTTTCCCACATATTTTTGGACATTAGTTTCTTTTGTTGTATAGCCTGCTTATGCTAGGGGTCTGCCAGGGTGGTTTGTTTTTCCAGTCCGGTATAGCCAATTCTATACAATTGCTTAAGTGGTTATACAGGGCATTGGTGTACACCTCTGCATAGGAGTACATGTTTTCTGGGTTCTGGGGAGCTTTGAAATTTCTTATGCCATTGCTTAGTAGAAGATAAATTGTCTTGGAAAAATTCTTAAGCATTTTTGAGCTTGTTGGGGTATTTGGCCTTATAATTATTTCAAAAGAGACTGATTTACGGTCCTATCTTACCAAGCAGAACATCACACAGCAGGGATGCAATGCTCCCCCATGTAAGTGAGTACTATATCCAAGATATTTGAGCTTCTTGTGGATGTACTGACCAGCTGTTCCAGAGCATCTGCATCAACAAAATCCAAGAACCTCTGAGCCTGCATATTTGTGGTTGCGTATGTTCCCTAGTCAATAGTAGGATAGTTAAAATCAACCATAGGTAAGGTATTGAGCAGCATGGTAAGTGATTCCCATAAATCCAGGTATGTGGTATGCTTTTCCTGATTCAAGGCGAGGAACCTATAGCTAGCAATGATGTGGTAGGGGATTTTGCCTATGGTTAATTGGCCATGGAGTAGCTCAAGAGAGTTATATTGCTTGACCAGTCTCAAGGTGTACTTATGCTTTATGAAAATAGATAGATCTCCTCCTCCATTTTTTTCATACTCAGTTTGTGGTGTGAACTTATGGAGGACATTATAGCCCTGCATACCCTGGGTGCTTTTCATGGCTTTGAACCATGTCTCAGTGACTGCACAGATGTCAGCATCTTACTAGGTGAGGAGTGCTTTCAGGAAGTGCAGTTTCTTGTTTAGACTCATAGCATTCAGCAGCAATACCTTGAGCTTATCTAGAGAAGATTTTGTTACATTGGGAGGTTGATTATTTTTACACTATCTAAAAAAGGCACAGAAGTGGTGGGTGATGCCTTTGCCAGTATCTGAAAGCCTAGAAGAGAAAGTGCAAACCATCTCTGACAGAATATTAGACCCCTTGGACTGACACCAGATGTTAAGTCAATTCTTAAAGTCAAACATTTTTTTGTTTGTGGTGATGATGTGGCATCATCCTTGGTGAGGGTAGAATGTTGTTTAAGACTATGTTCATACCTACCTGTGACACATAATCTGAGACCTCAGTCATGTTTCTCTTCATATAGTCCAGGGAGATATGTCTCAGGTCACTCACATCTACATGGACTATGACAGAGTCATACTTGTACTTGTGGCTGAGTGACTTGCATGTATGTGTAACCTGATGGATCCTGGCAGCTAACTATTACCTTCTCCTTATCCATCCTGGTGAGGGAGACAACTGTGTGTCTCACTATGGAGTCACCTATGACAAGTATGTTGTGTTTTGTGGTGTTTCACCTGATGGGATTGTTTGTTGAGACACTGGTTTATGTATTATTATGTGCTGTGGTTGTTTGCTTTGTTGTGTGTATATGTGGTTTCGGAAGACAGCATTTTGGATGCCTCTGGGCTTTTGTTAAGTAACTAGTGAGTACCTCCACATATGTGGATTTATGTGTCAAGTCCCTGTTTAGTAAGGGAAGTGAAAGTGATATGTGTGTGTGTGTGTGTGTGTGTGTGTGTGTGTGTGTGTGTGTGTGTGTGTGTGTGTGTGTGTGTGTGTGTGTATGTGTGTATGTTGACAACCTTTTTGGCATTCAGTTTGCCTGTATGTAAGAGTCTTGCCTCCAATTTCATAGTGTAACTACATCTCTCACTTGTAGTATTTGTTTGTTTCATGAGTAAGTGGTTGTCAGCATATATGAGACAATTGCTACACTGCTTCAGGATGCTCATGTCCATCAGGCTGGCCACAGAGATGATAGGAAATTGCCCATCCATTATACCAGGTTCTTACTGTGTGTTTTATCAAGTGAAAGGAATGGATTAATTAGACTGGACTGTGTTGGTAGCCTAAATACTATGAGTGAGAACTATACTTTGTGTAGTCTAAGGTTAACCAACAAAGCAATGCTGCTCAGCGCACAGCTGAGTTGTTTCTAGAGCAGCAGGGGGCTGGGAATGGTTAGAAATTTAGTTATTCAAGGAAATATTATCTTCAAGGCATTTACATCTTATACAGGGCACTGATGGCTGCCACTGCACAGACAGCAGCTTCATGCAAACATAAGGCTTAAGTAGAATGAAGAATAAACAAGTATAAAGTTATCTACCAATCAGAAAAGCATACAATGAGCCTTCCTCCAGCAATCCTCAACTTGTATGGGCTTAGATCAGCACACTTATGCCACAAGAATGCAGAAAAAACCCTCTTAATGTAAGATGTCTGATTTTGGAGCCCAGTTGTAGGCAACCACACAATCTAGATTCAACAGCCCTGAATCTAGTAGATACAATGTAACTAGGAACTTAAAGCAACAGTACAGTTTTAAAAGTGCAGAAATACAGCAAAAAGATCAGAAATGGCATAGTGAATAAACAAATCACAGTAAACAAAGTGCTAATAATGCTTAAATAATACTTATTCTTGTTTTTTCAGCAATGGATGGTTTTGGAAATCAGCAGATCTCTCAATCACTCTAGCACAGTTCTTAAACAAACAGAAGCTCTGATTAAATGAGCGGGAACCCTCACATAAATGAGGCTTAAAAGCAAAAATGAACAAGTATAAAACAATCTACCAATTGGGAAAGCACACAATGAGCCTTCCTCCAGCAATCACCAACTTGTATGGGCTTAGATCAGGACACTTCTGCCAAAATTCATTATTTGCATTTGAAAAATACACTAGTAATTTTATTTTCTTTAAATAAATAAAGTATTTTTGTTCATCTGTATCTAGTTTAGTAAGTTTCAACATTCATAATATGAAGTAGTCATTTGCTTCCTTTATTTTTTTTACTTTTAAAATCACTGTTTCATGAAAATCAGTCTTGCAGTTTTGTCATCTTTTTTCAACCCTCAAAAGTTTTACCGTATCAATTGGTTTGAAGTGCAGCCATAACTGATCTCACAAAAAAGCACCATTTGCCTTCAGCTTTCCTTTTGTAACATTACTTATGCAATCTGCAAGTTCATGTTTATCAGTATAAGGTATCCTCTTGCCTTTTTGCATCATTGTGCCTTTGCTCCTTTGATTTTCTGATTTTCTTATTGCACATGATCCCAGCATATCCATTAAAAGATAGCCTCCAGCCAAGAGCTGGTCTTTTCATCAGTTTGTTGTGTTTTGTGCTAAATAACATGGAACTGGGAGCTTGGAAGTTTGATGAACATACCTACCTACTAACTAAATATAACGGGACACTCCTAGGTCCATGAGAGGCATACCTCTCAACTGTCCAGAGTTTCACAGAATGTCCAGATTTTTGTCTCAAAATTTTGGTCTGTTCTTCATAAAATTTGTGGTTTTCTGGCAAATCACTGGGATGATATGAGGAATAACATCACTAAATAATGACATACATTTGAGTTTCCTTCATACTCTTTAGAAAATACATTTTAACACAAACCCTGTTATTCTAGCTGCTTTCTAGTTTTATAAGAGAAATATTCTTCTCTACTCATGCCATGTCCCAAGTGTTCTCTCCATCTAGTTGCTTCACTGTACAATAAGTGAACCAAGCACTTAGGAAGTCTGATTACTGCTGTTGCAAAATTTATCATATCCCAGTACCTAAAGAACTTTCACAGCTGAATTTTACCTGCAGTTGCAAAATTTCACAAGGAACAATACATTGAGTTTAACCTATGTAAGGCAATTTCCAGGACTCAAACTAATAACTTAATTTAAACGACCACCAACCACAATGAACATGAAGGCCCTTCCAAACAAGTGTTCAAAACATACAGAAAACAGCAGGCGGACCCAAAAATGACAGCAAGGTTTGTAGATGAACCCGTCTTTAATTCACAAAAAGTATAAGGACAAAGATGTTTAATTGTTTTAGTTAATTGATTAATGATATGATATTTGTTATTTAAGTTTAGCTTGTGCTACTATGATTTTAACTCTGTGAAAGGCTTGGTAGCCGAGGCGCTGGAGTATTAAACAATTTTGGATTTTATGCTTCTGCAGTTGGTGTTTTTCGCTTTCTCTGTGTTTTTTATTTTTATTTTTTATTCTGTTGCTCAGTGAATAGAAAGACAAAGTCTCTAAACTCTAAATACTTTACTGAGTCACAGCATTTAATTTTATGGTTATGGGCTTTCGTTGTCTTTCCAGGGATATATTACACTGATAAGAGTAAAATATGCTAAAGCGTTAATTTAGCTTCACTTTCAGCAGTAAAAGGCCTGTGAATGTGAGTGAGTAAGTGGGGGTGTGGTTATCCTTCCAGCAGATTCAACATTACAAAAGAGAACACACTAATGCATGACTTAACAAATTAAGTTATTAGTTTGAGTCCTGGAAATTGCCTTACATAGGTTTAACTCACCTGGTGAATCTGGGCATACTGGGGCAATGCAGCAACTGCCGCATGTACACAGACAATCCTCTCCTCCTACCAACCAACACTACAACCTGTGAGAGATGCACTTACATAGCCAAACTGGAAGCAAAGCTCTCTCCGGCCAATATTGTGCTAGACAGTCAAGAGGAGAAGGTTAACACCTGCACTACACCTCAAGCAACTCATAGCCCTTCAAAACCTACACCATCAACACCCAACAAACACCAATCAAAACAAAAGTGACGCATAGCTCACAACACCAATGTGCCACCCAACAACAGCCCCTAAGGCAAGACAATGTACCCAACACTTTAGTCATAGGTGACTCTATAGTCAGGCACACTGATGTACCACTCACCAGACTGAACAAGGAGAAAATTACAGTCAGCTGTCTGTCGGGTGCCAGGATCCACCACATAACGCATGCACTCAAGTCACTCCACAACAAGTTCAAATATGACTCTGTCATTGTCCATGCTGGAGTGAATGACTTGAGACGTACCTCCCTGGACTACACGAAAAGAGACATGGAAGAGCTCTTGGATCATGTGGCCCAGTCAGGTATGATCCTAGCCCTGAGTAGCATCCTGTCTTCACCCAGAATGATACCACAGTATAAGGACAAAATTATTGACTTTAACAATTGGCTAAGCTTCTGGTGTCATTCAAAGGGGATCCAGTATCTGTCTGCTTGAGAAGACATGATCGACAAACCACAGTGCTTTGCCAGAGATGGTCTGCACCTGTCACCCCTGGGATTCAGGTTACTGGCTAAAGCTATTGCCACCCCTACAGTGCCTTTTTTAGGCAAGGTTCAAAGGATAAAACCACCACTGTAACAGATACAAGCATGCAAAATCTGAAGGTGATGCTACTCAATGCTAGAAGTCTAAACCTCAAAATGCACTCTCTCGAGGCACTCCTAAAAATGGAGAACACAGATATCTGTCCAGTAACTGAGACCTGGTTCAAGGCTCCAGGGAGCACCCCTGCAATACCAGGCTACAACCCTTACCACATTTTTCGGCCACAAAACCAAGACTGAAACACTAAAGGTGGAGGAGTGTCCATATTCACCAAGGATATTCACACATCCAGGCTAGTTGCCCAACGCAATGCATCTGAAATTCTCCAGGTACAACTAACACTAGGTAAGACTGCAATCCAAATTGTAGCTTGCTACAGATTCCCTACTACACCTTTCTAAACATACTGGAAAATATTAAGATACAACCAAACACCCTAATACTGGGTGATTTCAACTACCTGCCATTAACTGGGAAAACTACTCGGGTACCAACTCCTTTTCCCAACGATTCATAAATTCCAACGCCCTGGATCAACTAATCCATTGTCCCACCAGGGGCTCCAATATCCTAGACCTGGTCATTACCAACATGGGAGATAGATGCTCCACACCAGTGGTCACCCCTCATTGGTCAGGTCTGACCATAACAAATCACCCTTGACATCCACATCCCACCCCCACCCCCCCAGTAAGGAAACCTCCTTAAAAAACTTCTCCAAAGCCAACTTCATGCTACTGAAATCAGAAGTGACAAACTTCATGACACCCATGCAGACGGAATCTGAAAGTTCGACTGCAAAATCCTACACTAAGGCACTGTACGAGCACATCCACTCATGCATGAATTGTGCCATCCCAAATAGAACCAAGATGCTCTTCTCCAAAAAAAGGAAGCCAATCTGGTGGTCCCCTGCTATAAACAAACTATACAAAAGAAGGAAGAAACTGTTGCAGAAAAGAGGAAAATCCCAAAATGCAAAAAACTCCCTCACCAGCCTCAGTAAGAAGTTGAGATCCCTCATAAAATCCTCAAAAGCTAGTTACGAAAATAAAATTGCCAAAGATTCCAAAGACAACCACAACGCATTGTATAGTTATGTCAAGAATCTAAATGGCAATGCTCAGATCTGCTCTGAGCTACAACAGAATGGCATTCAATATACTGATCCCAAGGATAGTGCCAATATCCTGGCAGATCAATTTAGTGCCAACTTCACTCCCCTCTCACCCCCTAAAGGGCCCATCTCAATACCAAAAGATTGCCAAATTCCAGTAATCACGGCCACACAGGTAGAAACCGCACTCTCTAAAGCTAAGAATACAGCATCTATGGGACCAGATGACATCCCAGGCTGTGTACTACATGAACTACAAAATGAACTGGCACCTCACCTAAGTGTCATGTTTAATGATAGCCTCACCTCAGGCTTCATGCCCACTGAGTGGTGCACAGCTACAGTTATCACACTCCACAAGGGGGGATCCGCCTTGGATCCCAGGAACTACCGTCCCATCAGTCTGACAAGCCTGAACTGCAAGGGCATGGAACACATTATCATGGAACTTATAAACAAAGACATTGGCCATCTTCAAACACTGGACCCCTCCCAGTTTGGGTTTGTGAAGGGCCAATCTTGTCTCCTGAATCTGATTGACTTATTTGAATCAGTCTCCAGAGCTGTGCATGAGGGTAAGGCAGTCCACACAGCCTATCTGGACCTCACCAAGGCCTTCGACACCATCCCCCACTCTGGAATCATAGACAAACTTACTAAGCTGGGCATAAAACACTACATCACTTGATGGGTTGCCAACTGGCTTACTGACAGAACCTAGACTATAAAAGTAGCCGACTCAAAATCCAGCTCCAGACAAGTGACAAGTGGAGTACCTCATGGTTCAGTCCTGGGACCACTCTTGTTTGGCATCTACGTCTCTGAAGTACAGGCCAACACTAAGGGACTCTGGCTAACAAAGTTCGCAGATGACTGCAAACTGGGAGCCATTATTGAATCCCCAAATTATGTGGATATTTTACAAAAGGGCCTTACAGAAACAGATGCCTGGTGACAGAGTAATGCCAAGAAATGTATAGTTATCTCTTTTGGAAAAAACATGTACCCATGAATGACCACATAGGTGGCAATATACTAATTATCGAAAGTGTGCTGAGAGACTTAGGGACACAGGTGGACAGTGGTCTCACTTTCGGTAACCACATCACCACAACAGTCAGGAAATCCTTCTATGTGGCACACCTCATCACTAAGGGCTTTTCATCCAGAAAAAAGGAGGTCATTGTCCCACTGTACTCATCCCTCATTAGACCCATTATAGAGTATAATGCCCCATTTGGTATGTACCTCACAAGACATCTGCAACAGCTGGAAAGGCCACAGAAATCCCTCACTAAAAGAATCACAGGCCTAAAATAGATGCCATACGCTGACCATCTAAAATGACTCCAGCTATAGTCTGTGGCATATCGTCTGCTCAAAGGCGATCTCTGCTTAACATACAAGGCCATGTCAAACCCTGAGCTGTTGGACATGTTCCACTTAAAGAAATCCCAATCCCTCAGAGCCACACACTCCAGGGATCTAAACCTTGTAATCACAATGAACAAAACATGCTGGAGGGATAGGTTCCTGACCCAGAGACTCCCCATACTCTGGAATAGACTGCCCATACATGTCAAGCAGAGTGCCTCATTGGCCCTCTTCAAAAGGAATCTTGATGATTGGATGGGAGATAGGAAATTCACCCCGGGGATCATGTCAGTCACCCTGCTAGACAGGGGTCCAGAGAAGTAAATATTGTGGGAAGAAATATCCAGGGTATTGTTATGGCTAGGCTTGTATAGGCCCTAGGGCCAATAGCCTAGTACAACCTATGAACCTATGAACCTACGTAAGGGTGGTGCATGGCTAGTGGACTCTTTTGTAGCTTCTCTTCAGGAAAACCATTTTGGCTTACAATTTGATGGTGTACAAAAAGGCATTTCTGTTGTTTTTTTTAGATTTGGAATTAAATATTGTTAATAATTCACATCTTACCTAATTATATTTAACAAACTTATCTGCTTTCCCTAATATTCATCACCTTGAATTCTCATCCCCCTTCTATAATTCTTTGTATCTTACTCTACTTCACCATCACAATACAATCACCACCTCAAACTATGTTACATTAACTCCAGGCTTACAACCTTCTCCTCTATGTTACACACATCAAACTAACATTGCACATTAATTTTACCACTGACCAATCAAATCTCCCCCATGCCTCCTTATCACAAACCACAAGGCAAAACACCTAACCAAATTGTCAAAGCCCACCTTGAAGTCAAAACATTTTCAACTATACCTTAAGATGTTCACATATCGCTAGATAGCATATATCTCTGTTTACACCTGATATTACATTTTAACACATAAATACCACTTTTACTACTTTTAAACCCACCATCACACTTGACATGCTCCTTCGAACCTGCCTAACTTCTTTACTCTTAATTCTTAACCTCGCTACAAGTATATCCTCACATAAGCCCACACACCAATACTCATCAACAACCTCCTCCAACCATGTCTCCAACAAACATCTCAGCTTCTCATGTATCTCATCCCAGCTTTTCCCCTATACCTTTCCATATTATTCAAGCCGCAAATTTCCCTCCTCACCTCCTATGAAACCACATTTGACACCAGTGCCATCACCTATGAATAAAAAATACCTTGCATGGTACTCAGTCCCCATTACCTATCTAGTCAAATGTGGATACATACATCCTAACTCAAGCCCACCCTCTAATTCTAACCACAAGAGTAACCACAAAGATTTAAACATACTTACATTAAACCTTAGAAGTATATGTAATAAAATAGCCCCACTGCATGCCTGGATTGATCAAAATACACTTGACATTTTAGACCTTACTGAAAAATGGCTACACCCCAATGTAAAAGACTCACAAATAATACCTCCAAACTTTGTAATAACCAAAAGAGAGAGATCTAAAAAAAGGGAGAGGGATAGCCCTTCTATATCCCTCTATACTCAACATCACACCCTACACCAGTAATATACCCATCTTTTCTAATGCTGAGGTACTAATCTCTTCTTTGAATCTCAACACATCAAAAATAATTTGCATAATAGTACTATATATCCCACCAGGTCACTATATATGTGTTGGAAAACATTTTATCCTGGACATCCCAAACAATTGACCTCATAACAATAATCTTAGTAGACGTACATACAGATTGGCAAACCATAGCTTCCAACTACCCCACAAATATTATAAATCTGTATGTGTTTTCTCAGCTTACCAATACTCCAACAAGATACAGCAAAGATCTTACCTACCAATCCACCCTAGACTGGATCCTAGTATCCTACCCCACCAGTTACCCCTCTTCTGGTACAGGGTTTAATTCCCTGAGCAATCATCTGCCAGCTTATTCCCTTAGAACAAACTGCCACCAACTAAGATTACACACTGTAAAATCAGTTAGGAATTCAACTCATTTTTGTCTGCATAAATTCATGAAATAGACTGGACACCCCTTAAATGAGTACCCCTTAATGAGGCTGTACTATACATTAATAACACCTTCCTTCACATACTTAATACCTTAGCTCCTGTTCGTATGAAAAGAATCAAAAAGAACTCAGCACCATGGCTCTCTAAGGAATGTAAACACCTGATGAGGCAAAGAGACCTAGCCTGGACAACCTGGAAAGTAAACAAAAATGAACAAAATCACGTCAGTTTAAAAAAAAACATAACAAAATGAAACAATAATCAACAGAAATAAGAAGTCATACTATTCCCAGCTTCAACTCCAGCATAAAATCAACCCCCCAAAATGTTGGCACTCCATATCTTCTCTGCTTAACCCTGGAACAAACAGAGAGCACACCCCATCACCTGATACCCCCTCCATCACAAATAGCCAACAACTTTGACAAGCACTTCATAAAATCAATATCAGACCTACTAATACCCGTAATGCTGGACCCCCTACTCTTTAACCTATTCAGACAACAACTCTATACCATCAACTACTTCTAACCCTGTCATTAATAACCCCTAATCAATAAAATGTCATACAAACCCCATTCTCATTTCAGCCCATACCCACTGATACCATTAAGAAACTGCTACAAAAACTAAAACCCTGCTCCAGCTCAGCTGATAATCTTCCACCACACTACCTCAAACTGGCTGTCAACTCAATTGTCCTCCCATATGGAAACAATCTCACATCACCCCCATCCATAAAGGAGGCAACTCTTTTGAACCATCCAATTTCCGTCCTATATCCATCTTGTCACCCATATACAAAATTCTCAAGAGAGGTATCCATCAGCAGGTAATGCAGTATCTATTGCAAAACAATCTTTTAACCAAAACCCAACATGGCTTCCGACCCAGCTACAGCACAGCTACAGCCCTATTATCCTTTACAGACACCGTGAACAAGGCCAGAAATGCAGGATGCTATACTGCCTCAGTATTCCTTGATCTCTCCAAGGTCTTTGACACAGTGTATCACCCCTTACTATTGAAAACACTGCCTAACTTAGGCTTCTCACATAACACAGGATCATAAACAATCAGTGAAATGGTCCAATGAACTCTCACCCTTTCTCCACAACCCTATTGGAGTCCCTCAAAGACTCCATCCTCGGACCCTTACTCTTCAACATTTTCACAAACAACCTTCACACTACCTCTCACCCTGGATCCCTCATTCAGTATGCTGATGATTCCACCATAATCTGCACTGCTCAATCACTACCAGAACTACTTTCAAAAACTCAACATACCTTTACTGCAGTCGAATCCTGGCTAAGAAATGCCCAACTCTTTCTTAATCCAAAGAAGACAAAACTAGTATTCTTTCATCCCAAAAACCTCCCCTGTCACTGATCATTTCAACATCCTTGCATCTGACAACACTGTCATAAAAATAGTGCAGAAAACCAAACTTCTAGGAGTTATCATTGACAATAAACTTTCATTTAACCCCCATATATAGCAAAATATAAAGAAAACTAATCAAACATTGGGACTCATATAGAAACAAACTTTCTTTACTACAGCAACCAAAACTACCCTTACAAAAACATTTTACTTGCCTCCCTATCCTAACTAACTTACAAAATTCTACCTTAAGCAAGATGGAACAGTGCTACAACAAAATTTGGACACAAACTCTTAAATATCACACAGACCACTGTAAACTACTACTAGCTATCTCTCTCTATCTTTCTGCATCACTAATTTTCTGGCTATTATTTTCCTAATGGAAACCAACATTCTATTTTTTCATGTACTATAACAGTCAATGCCATACATTGCACTACCTACATACTATTTTTGTACACTATCTACTCATAGGGTATGTATATGTTGAGAGTGACTGTTAGAGAAAAATGCATCTCTCATGAATATTCTACCTTTATGTATCATAGTTAAAATAAAGGAAGTTGTAAGTATTTATATGACTGGTTTCAGCTTAGGAGTATTTCCATTAAATTAAACTTATGATAGGAATAAATTCATGAACTTGAAAGGCATTATGTAAGTGGGTAACAAATGTCAGTATTTTATTTTGGGTATACTGAAGCTCTTAAAAGGAAAAGAGTCACCCTTAAGGGGGGGTTACAGGATGCTAATAAACAACTACTAAAAAACAAAAAAGTACCAAAACTAACACAGCTGAAGGCAAAATAAAGAACTTTAATGCACACAAAAGAGAGTAAGCGCTTGATGAAGCTGTGAGAGCACACCCTGAAAGCGCTTACTCTCTTTTGTGTGCATTGAAGTTCTTTGTTTTACCTTCAGCTGTGTTAGTTTCAGTACTTTTTTGTTTTTTAGTAGTTTCTTGTTATTATACCATTCTATTTTTATTCTCAGCATATTTTTTGTGCTAATAAACAACTGTTGCAACTGGTAAAATATGTTAAGAAAGCAGTACAGACCAGTAAAAAGGGATCCCTTTATCCTGTTTTGCCAGGTTTGTGGAAAAAAAAACCCCCTAAGGATGGCCAAAAAGCAGAGATGTCTAAAGAGGATGATAACCTTCAGTAGCTACTGCACCCTACCCCCATATGTACTGGTATGGGTGGCTCCTGTACAAGATTCTGCTGTTTCTCAGACCTCTGCATTTTTCAAAACAAGGTCAGTATGGTACTGTTACATCTGAGCTTACTTCCCATGTTCAACTCTCATCTTTAGAACAGGCATCTGCAGTTAAAAAGTTTTTTCTTCTTCTTCCTGACATTCTCAACAAGCTTCTACATTTCCATCAGGAGCATTAGTGTTTGACACTCCTGTGGCTCATCACAAGCATTCACATGATAGGGTAGGACAAGAGGCTATTGCCTCTGCAGAAGAATTTTTTTTGGCACCTTTTAAAAAAAAAGTGTGTGTGTGTGTGGGGGTAATGCTGATTTGCATGCTATGTCTAAATGTTTCCTAACTGAAAAAAAGCCCATGAAGGTTTAAGGAGGAATTAAAAAAAAAACTATTACAACCCCACTTTGACAGACTTAAACCAATTGGTTCGGGAAGTTACTCCAATGAAATAAGAACACAGTTACTTGAAAAGGCTAAAATAACAAATTTTGCTCCCACAGGAAATGCACTAATAGATAAAAGGATAGCATTGGTAAATTACAAAAGTGTGTCAGGCATGTAGGCAAAATAAAGAGATAGCCCCTACGGATTATTTGAGTCATCTTAAAGCAGTGTTTGCTAAACATTCAGAAATACCAGACCCAAATGAACAAGCTAAACCAGCTATTGCAGCTGCCTTCGTGCAGGGTTTGTAAACCCTGTACAAAATCAAATGAAACAAGTGCTTATAGACTGGCAGGTAAAATACTTAAAGTTTATACTAAGTGCTGCAAATCACCGTACTGACTATGGCAGGGTAATAAAACAAAAATAAATCTTGACCCTTTGCATTCACTGGATCAAAAATGGCCCAATATTAAGGTAGAAATAAATGCAAAACAAATTATATCACTGGTGGAAATGGCAACATTAGGTCTGTATAAAAATTTACTTCAGACAGTTAAATACCAGTATACAAACAAAGTAAAGGCAGTTGGTGTAACAAATGCTACTGTTACATATCCTGTTTTAAAACCTATATCCATTTATTTATGTTTGACAAGAAAGGCTTCTTTTCTTTGTGTACAACTGTGCCAGTAAATCTTCTGTGTGAGCTGGGTGGTACCATTTACTGTACACCAGAAGGGGTGTATCTAAATTTTCCAACAGAATCAGAGGGGAAAGTATTATAGCAATAACCCACACCCAGAAGTGGGTTATTGCTATTATACAATGACATTATTTAAGAAAAAAAAATTACTTTTCTTAAATAATGGCATTGTATAATGCCTCCTTGCTGCCCTTCCACAGCTGTCTGGTATTCTGCGGCAGTTCTGATGTACTGCGCATGCGTATGCCTATGCAGTACATCAGAGCTGTGGGCAAAAGCAACAGAGAAAGCAAGATCTCCGTTGCTTTTTACAAACTGTTTTACTATGTTAAATGGGTTTAACATAGCGAGACAGCTTTAAAATAAGCAACGGAATCTCCGTTGCTTATTTTAAAGCTGTCTTGCTATGTTAAACCCATTTAACATAGTGAGACAGTTTTGAAAAAAAACAACAGAGAAAGCAAGATCTCCGTTGCTTTTTACAAACTGTTTTGTTATGTTAAATGGGTTTAACATAGCGAGACAGCTTTAAAAAAAGGAACGAAGAATCTCCGTTGCTTTTTTAAAGCTGTCTTGCTATGTTAAACTCGTTTAACATAGCGAGACAGTTTTGCTGTAAGAGTTATAGTAATGGAAAAAGTCTGGGTGACTGGACCTTTTTCCATTACTATAACTCGGATTTACAACATGCACGCTGACCAATCAGCGTACACGTTTTTGAATATTAATGGGGGGTCGTTGAATAATATAATTTTTAGCAAAAGCTAAGAAAAGCCTTTGCAGGCATACAGACAACTGAAAACTGCTGCAGGAGATACCTGCTAACTAATGGGTTAAACATGCTAATGAAGCAGGTATATTAAAATCTGCAAAACCTGTAAAACTAAAATAGAATCTATCAAAACCCCTCCATAAAATTCCACAGTATCCACTCAAAACAGAAGCAGAACAGGAAATCAAACCTGTAATTGTCTTTAATACAACAATGGATAAATAGTGCCAGCTAAAAGTCTTTGTAATACTTCTAGTCTCCCTGTAAAAATAAAAATAAAAAATAAAAAATACTTACAGGTTTGTGCAAGATCTGAGAGCTGTAAACAATACAGTATTACCAATGTTTTCTCTGGTTCCAAAACCAGCAACAATACTTAGTTGCATACCATCTACAGTGAAATATTTTTCTGTAACACATCTCTATTCAGCATTCATTTCTCCATGTATCCATTCTGAAAGTCAGTTTCACTTTGCTTTGACTTTTAAGGGACAGTAGTATACATCACTCGGTTGCCACAAGGATGCACTGATTCTCTTTCATTATTTTTTTCTTTCCTCAAATTCTAAAAAAAAATATTTAAAGGATGTGACATTTCCAGGTGGGTCTGTGTTAGTGCAATACTTAAATAATTTACTAATAGCATCTGGTTCTTTTCAGCAGTATTAACAGGATACCCCTGCATCTTTTAACTATCCTTACAGGAAAAGGACAAAAAGTGTCAACAAAAAAAAAAATGACAGCTATGGTTACCTCTGGTACGTTATCTTGGTCATTTAATATCTCAGAGTAGGATTTTACAGTAGCTATCCTTTACTTTGAATCATCTTTATTACTTAAAATGAAACCCATCCCTTCTTGACTGCACGCCTAACTAAATATGAATGTGCACTTTTTTCTTTTCCTGATCCATCTTTTTCTCTGATATGCTGTTCTGTTTTAAATCCCGCATCTTTGTTATCTGTTGCTGAGGATGGTAAAGAGCATGATTGTGTGTGTGTAACTAATTATCTGCTTTCTTCGAGAAAGGACTTAAAGAACACTCCTATACATAACGCCAGATGGTGGATGATGCTTGATCAAGATGAAGATTTGGTCGCAAAAATAATATTTTGTTTTAACAAAAAAAATAGTGTTTTTTTTTTTTTTGCTGTAAAAAATTTTCATTGAGTGCCCATCAAAAGGGCATAGATAATTTGGCAGATTATGCCGCCAAGCAGATTATAAAATTGTAATATTTCTTATGTAATGCTATTGTAAAACTCTGATAATAATGACATGTTTGATTTTGATAAAAGTGTCAGTTTTCAAGCTGAGGCATCACAGGGAGAAGTTCAGAACTGGCTCAAAGATGGATATATTAAATCCTCTAATGGAGTATGGCAACATCCAGACAGCTGACTGGTGATGCCTGCCTCCTTGCTACCTTACCTGGTAAGGGCATATATTTTACTAGCCCTTGCAGGTAAGGAAGCTTTATTTAATCAAATTACCCGCAGTTGGTATACCACTCATGTCTCCTCTTTGATACTTCAGTATGTTAATAGCTGTGCGATTGTTTAGAATACAATGTCAGATACCACCACCTTGGGGACCTTTTGTTAATGTACAGATGGAGTTTGTCCAGATGACTAAAGTACATAGTTTACAATAATGTTCTATTAGTAATCTATATGTTTTGTAAAAGCTCACCCATGTCACAAAGCAGATTCTGTAATTTTAGTGTACCTTGTACTATCAGTTTTTTAATCTTAATCTTCACTGTCCCAACCATCCGCAATCATCTGGACTAGTAGAGAGGAACCCTTTAAAAATAAATTTTCAAAGATTTGTACTAAACATAATTTAAATGGTCAGAGACACTTTGAATTCTACAAGGAAACTGGGACCCTATGAAATATTAATGGGAAGACCCATAGCCCTCCCTGTGTCAAATGAAAAGATTAACTCTAATGGATAATAAAAAGAAAATATTCATTTCTCTTCCTCCGCCACCTGACCAGCCCTGCCACCAACTGCAGCCAGGTGACTGGGTATATGTGAAAACCTTCCAAAAAAAAAGAACTGTTAGAGCCTGAGGTAAAAAGCCCTTTACCTTGTCATCCTCACCACCCAGACTGAGATCCACTGTGCAAGGCAACCAACCTGAATTCACTCATCCTACTGTAAGAAGATCTGTCGTGCTCCAGATGAATCATCATTGCTGGCGAAAGAAGATCGAAGTGTGAAGGACAAATCATCTGCCCAGTGAAATGTATAAGTAGAAAATTCAACTAAAACAGCACCTCATGATGAATTCCATGACAACAGGTGCTTTTGCTCAGTTTTTGTTGCTGTTTCCTTTAATAACCCGGTTGAGAGAAAATAAATTTCCTTTTGGTTCTTTGACAGCATGCTGTGATAAACTGTTGTGTATGTTCACATATACCTCAACATTCTAAGGCAGGGATTTCCATGATTTCAATTCCTGCATCACAGGTAACATTTGAGAAAAAACTTAGTGACACTAATCTTACCTGGTGTAATCTGACTAATTTTTTTAAAGGTTGTTTCTCTTCAGCTTGCCACCACAAATCGTGAACACACATGTCATGACAAAAATGGGAATTTGCCAGTGGGAATCAGCAAATACAATGACACTAGATATGAAAGTGTGTTAAACTCTTTACAGTTAAAATGCTATGACTGGGAACATGGCATGGGCATTATACAGGATTGTTACTACATTTGTAGTAATCATGCCTACCCCTGGTTACCCACAAACTGGTCAGGGTGTTGTTTTGTGGACTATATTACTCCTGCTTTTCAACATTTAGAGAACTCTCCAGCAGGCAGACTGATAAGTAAGTGGGCAATCCACTGGGTGGAGCAAGTATTTTCAGTTAACTCCTGAGTATGGAGTGCAAAGGACAATGCTTGAACTCACCATGCTTGCTCAAATTTTTTAGGAGGTAGCTAGCTATACTTCACATCACGTCATAATGACAAATTGAAAAATTACTGCAATATGAACTGTAATGCTATAGAACCAATTGGCACTTGATATAATGTCTGCTAGAAAAGGGGGGGGGGTCATTTGCCCTCATAGAAATAATTGTTCTTGTATTACTGACTGCCATAATGAACATAAAAAGTTGGCCAATGTCATGGAGCAGAGGGCAAGATATTTGGACAGTACTTCTAAACAATGGACACTTTTTGGATGGTTGGGCAGTGTATTTGGTAACCTGGGAACTACTATATTGCAGGGTATAAAAATTGGTATTATTCTTTTAATTGTTTTAATATTTTCTGCTCTAAAGGCTGTAATCACAAAGTCCTTGATCGCACCTGCACGTGAAATGCCACTTGTACCTGATGAATGAAAACTCAATCACTACAGATGAAGCATATTTATCAAATTAAGGAAAATCAAACTATAATTGTGTATTTTATGACACTATTAGTGTCAGAGGAGGGAGTCTGTTACAGCAAACTGCATCTCTCATGATTATTCTACACAAAATGCATATTAACTTACAATTTCTTCAAAAATATGTTTGATGAATTATTTAATATTTGCTCATGTTAAAAATGATATGTAGTATAGATGCATAGTTATGCAAACCACAAATACTTATTGTAGTTCTGAGTGTTTCACAACTGCATTCTAATATCAAGCTGCAAGTGTATTAACAGATGATTGAAGGTAAAGAAAGTGCTGAAGGGGTTAAGGGATGTTATAAAGTCTGGTTTCCGAAAGCAAGAAAGAACACACTGCATGTAAGCTCTGACCTTCCCATGCTGGGATGGGTAGTTACAAGGAATGTTGGGGAGTTAGAATGTTACCGGTACTGAAATATACAAGATCGAGAAAACAAGACTGATTAACAAGCCAGATGGCTTGTGTTTTTCTAAAACATTATTGTTACTAAAAACATGATTGTTGAGTGTTCACTTGCAGCACTAAGCAAGAAGCACTGGGGTCTGCAGAAATTCTATTTGTCAATGTCAGTATTCGGTATGTATGATACTGATAAAAAAATAAAAACTGTGTATTTTTACTGCTTGTTGAGACTGATTTTTTTTTAATTATGAAGATAGTCTCCCAGCACTGATGTATGTGGATTTAAATAAAAAGAAAATGTTTTTCACATCCTGAAGAGTTATTCTTGACTCAAGACTAAAGGTAATTAATATTATTTATGTATATTTTAAAATGTTCTTTAACACTGTTATTGTCTATAATGTTTTAACTCTATAGAATTGCCTAAATGTGTAGTATATCTTGTAACATCTTGTAACATAGTTTATGTTCTTTCAACTTATTTTTGTACAGTGTCTCTCATGTCATTTGTATTGAATTGGATTATACTGTATTTGTATTGTACTGTATATGCAGCCCCAGGCCTCTGCTGAAAATGGGTTCTGTAGACCCAGTCAGACCACCCCAGTAAACAACTGTAAAATAAATAAATACATTTAAAATCTGTCCATATTTCTGGGCCTTTGTCCCCCCCCATTATGGCAGACTTTGTCCAGATTTTTTGGGCTAAGAGGTTGAGAGGTATGATGAGAATACAATGCATGTGTGATTTAGATACTTTAAATTAGACATACCTTGAGTTAGTACTGGTTAGAAACCAAGCTTTTGTCATTCTACTGAACCTTGATAGTTTGAACTGCTAAATGTCAAAATCTTTTTTTATCTGTGAAATATCACATGGGCAGGTCATCAGCTGATGTAGTCAATGGTTTCTGAGTTTTGTATGGAGGTGATTGTACATCAGACTGCTACGAGCCAAAGCAAAATCAAAGTGTGTGTGTGTGTGTGTGTGTGTGTGTGTGTGTGTGTGTGTGTGTGTGTGTGTGTGTGTGTGTGTGTGTGTGTGTGTGTGTGAGCGCGTGTGTGTATGTGTGTGTGTGTGTGTGTACGCGCGCACGCATGTGTGTGTAGATATATATCTATCTAGATGTATGTTTATATATTGTGACATGTTGAGTACAGTAAATGTGTACTGATCCTTTAAGTGGAAGGCAAAGACATTTGTGTATAGGAACATTTTCACAGAAACTTAGTCATGAAATTGATTTTGTATTAGGCAGCTTAAAAGAAGGATTTAGATTTAGAATAATTCAGGAAGTTAGATCCTCTGCTAGAGGTTCAGAAAGATATAAGTAGGACTTTGCCTGAGAATCCTGGAAGGGTGTAGTTTGACAGGCCTGTTCTGGAAGTCTTCCTTGTGGAGCAACATGAAATTCCAAGCTAGAATCTGGGCTTGGGAGATATCCTACAGCCATGGATTTTTTTAAATACGGACCATCATTGGAGGTGCTGTATAAACTGTGTACAACTGGTGGAGAATCAAAAAATACACTGTTTTTCTTTTGACTCTGAAACCCAAAAGGGCAATGGACTCTTTTGAATTTGAAAGCCAAAAAGGCAGTTATTTTCTTTTTGTTTATCAAGTGAAATACAGAATAAATTTGTGTGCTTTCTTATAAGGCTGATGTCCTCAAAGCTTCGACTATGCACATGTGTGTGTGTGTGTGTGTGTGTGTGTGTGTGTGTGTGTGTGTGTGTGTGTGTGTGTGTGTGTGTGTGTGTGTGTATATATATATATATATATATATATATATATATGTGTGTGTGTATATATATATATGTGTGTGTGTGTGTGTGTGTGTGTGTGTGTGTGTATGTATATATATATATATATATATATATATATATATATATAGAGAGAGAGAGAGAGAGAGAGAGAGAAAGATTTGGGGAAGAATTATATAGACCTACTGCTTTGGGCACCAGCTGTGGTGCATAGTATACTTTAGATAGGAGAACATAAATCATAGACTATGCAGGTTATCCAGTCAGCAATGTAAAAATTGTCTCCAGAATTTGATGACATTGCTTAATGTCACCAAAAATGAGCATGGGTATTTGATACTGATTAGTGGGTTGAGGATGTGGCCTACTCCAACCTACACCAGGGACCCATGCAAATGGTAGAAGGGGTGCATGTGCCCCTATTGGCCAGTGTGTGTCTGCCATGAAGCCCAGCAGCCCTAGATCCATAAGCTACTGGCCAGGTGGTGTCCAGTTGCCCAGCTTGGGCTCCTTGGGATAGCACTGTTGAATGAAAACTAGATGTAAAACCAACCAGCCTGCCAAACTTGAACTATGGATTGCTACATTCAAAACAGATTCACTGATAAGCCATTCTTCTGGTAATGGGGATAACGCCTGACTATGGCCAAGTTTACCCAAGTTCAATTAGCGGCTTGGGTGACTGACAAAGCTTTAGGGAGAGATGGAATGATTGTCCCAGGTTGGAGAGAGTTGTCAGTGATGCTACCTTTTGGGAGGTGTAGTTCAAAGAGGGGAGTTGCTTTCAAACATAATTGATGAGCATGGAAGGTGGGGCAGGAAGTGGATAGGGCATATAAAAGAACCCCCAAGATGGAAGTGGAGATGGCTAAGCCCCCAGGACACCCTTAGGATCCATGACTGGTCCAAGATATACCAGAGTAAGCCCTGGGAGGGTAGTAGATAAGCTGGTAGACCCGGCATGGACATGGTGCACTACATTGTCAGACACTAGTTAGAATGGTCTTCCAAGGGGAATAAGAAATTATATATATATATATATATATATATATATATATATATATATATATATATATATATGTTCATTGATAGGACAAAGCTTCAAAGTTTGGAAGTGGAAGTCATGATGTCAAAAAGGAAGCTGGACACCCTCTGTATCCAGAATACAAGATGAAAGGACAGTGCAGCAAAGCCACATGGCTTGGGATCCAGAGTCTACTACTCAGGGGGAGGACAGACTAGAAATGATGTGGAAATTGTGGTGATGGATAGACTTCAGAAGACAATGAGGGACGTCATCATAATTAGTGACAGACTCATGGAAATCAAATTCCACTGAAATGATAGGGCAATATTCATAATCTCAGCCTATGCCCCACAGCAGGGTTCTGTTAAAAAAGAAAAGAGTGCATTCAGTCAGCAGTTGCAGAACCTACTAGTTACAGCAGGACAACATGATAATGTCCCTCTTTAGGCCAGTCATTGAATATAATGCCCTCTTTGGCATGTGTCTGTGTAGACACATGCAACAACTGGAATACCAACAGAGATACCTTACTAAAAGGATACAAGGCCTAAATAGCATATCCTACATGGATCAACTCAAAGCCCTGTCACAATAATTGGTATCCTACAGACTGCTAAGAGGCATCCTGTGTCTGGCACACAAGGCATCCTCTGCCCCAGTACTGATGGATTTACTGCACATCAGCAAGTCAAATGGCATCAGAAATACTTGATTTGGGGTTCTAAACCTCTTCTGCAATATAAGCAGAATGGTTTGGAAAGGATATCCCTGCTCTGCAACAGCTTCCCCAACCACATAAAACAAAGTTCATCGCTGTCCTTATTCAATCACAACTTGGATTTGTGGATGGCAAACAGAAAATTTACCCCAAGTCTGCCCCTGTACTACTAATGGGCACAGCTCCTAAATGTTTTATCCCATGCATGGTTCCCCTCAAATTATCTATGGTATGATCCCAGTTATTAGGGGTAACATATGATTATTGACCATGGGATGGGTAAGTCCAGCCTCTAACCAAATGGGATAGGTTAATTTGAACACAAGATCACAAAATACAGTGGCCAACATGCAACTCAGATAGACTTCCTCTTAGTAAAGGCAATGGGACAGAATCAGTTATTGCAAAGTCATCCCCAGTGAAACAGTTAGCTCACAGCATAAATCCCTGGTTGCCACATTCAGCTGCAAGTAGTGGCCACAGAAAGCTCTAATGTGAACAGAGACTAGGCTGAACATTTAGAAGTTGATTGAAGAGAAAGTAGTTCAAGGAAAAACATGGGGCTCTAACACCTCAGGAAGAAGAGGAAATAGGTGAAGTTGAAGAAGAATGGAAACATTCTCACATATGTGAGGTCTGTAGAACAGATATGTGGCTGAGCCAGATATGGAAATAAGGTAGATAAGGAAAGCTGCTAGAGGAATGCAGAAATCCAGGAAGTCATCAAAAGAAAGAAGGAATATAGGATAAAGTGGGAGATAGAAAAGATGGACCAGGCTAAGAGGGAATACTGGTTGGTTAACAAAGAGGCTAAGAGAGCAATTGCAATAGCAATGACTAAGACATTAGAGGACTATACCAGCTTTTGGAAAGTAACTCACCAAATAGAACAAAGAAACTCTATCAGGTAGCAAGGAAAATAAATATGTAGAAGACAGACATCAGACACACTTCATAAGGGATGTCAGCACCAACTTACTCACCAATTTACAGGACATTGAAAAGAAGGTGGAAAGTGTACTTAGAGCAGCTTGAATGAAGAAAACTCCACAGAAGCTTTACTTCCCCAGACAAAGCCTATGATGAAAGAAGAGGAGGACCTCACCCTAGAAGAAGTAAGAATAGCATTAAGAAAAATGAAGTCAGGAAAAGCAGCAAGCACAGATGAGGTCACGACAGATATGATCAAGATGCTGGGTGACTATGGTGAGAAATGGCTCCAGAGGGTACTTGTAGCAGTATGGAGAGAAAAGTGTATCCCAGATGATTGAAGAATAAGCATTCCAGTGCCAGTGTACAAGAACAAAAGGAGCATTCACAATTATGGGCAGTATAGATGTATTAAACTCCTGTCGCACTGCATGAAAGTGCTGGAGAGGGTGACTGTTAAATGAATATGTAGAGCAGTAAGAACCAAAATGGGTGGTGAACAGTTCAGATTCAAATAAGAATCTAGTACAAATGACCCTATATTTCCAGTGAAAGGAATAGCTGACAAGAAGCTTGGTGTGAGGAAAGAATCTAACTGGGCATTCCTAAACTTGCAGAAAGAATATGACAATATCCCAAGAAAGCTGCTTTGGGTAGTCCTGCAATGGTTCAAAATCCCAGAAACAATGGTAGAATTAGTGCAGACTATGTACAAGAACTTATGTGTTCAGACTCACAGAGGGGTTCCCAGTGGGCGTGGCTGTGCATCAAAGTTCATCTGTGCCCACTGCTGTTCATACTAGTGATGGACTACATTAGCAAACAGGTCAAAGGAGACAGATCAACAAAGCTGCTGTATGCAGATGATTTGGCATTACAGGCAGAATCTGGACAAGAACTTTAGCAAGTGATAGGGAAAAGGATTATAAAACCGAAGGCACATAGGGTGAAAATGAATGCAAATAAGAAGTTGTAATGGCAGAAAATGGATAAAATCAGAAGAATCAGAGGGGTTGCAGCCAACTGGCACAGACTTCCAGAGATAATATGTTACAGAAGAATGTCAAAGAACCTGACAAGTAAGCTATACAAAACAGTGGTGTGACCAGCACTACTTTATGGTACAGAAACCTGGACATTGAAGGTAGAACATTTAAGGGTGCTAGCTGTGATAAGATGAAGTGCCAGAGACAGGTGGTAGGATGCAAACTGTGAGACAGATGAAGAAATGAAGACATCAGAGCAGAAGCTCAAATCGCTCAAATTGCAGCGAAAGTCAAGCAGAACAGATTACAGTGGTCTGTGTACATGTGCAAGAAATAAGAACTCATCTGGTGAAGAAGATTTGGGATAGACAGGAAGAAGGTAAAAAGAAATGAGGGCATACAGAAATAAGATGAAAGGCTTGTGTGAGAGAAGACCTGTGACAGACAGGCATGACTATCAAAGAAGGTAGGATATGGGCAAGGATTTGAGAGAGAGATGGCAGCAGTTGACACAACACCTCAACCCCATGTAGAAAATGGGAAAAAGGGTGTTGATGACAAATACAATGAAATAGAAATAATTAAATAGATATATAGATAGATTTAGTGTGTGTGTGTGTGTGTGTGTGTGTGTGTGTGTGTGTGTGTGTGTGTGTGTGTGTGTGTGTGTGTGTCTGCATGCATGCATGTGTGTGTCTCTGTCTCATCATCAGAGTTAGAAAAAAACAGCCCAATGAAAGGAATGACCATCAATGGTAATCAAACAATTACTAGAAACAACTGTTTCCGTTGCAGAACACTCCATTTCACAAAAAACACTTACCAGACTATATTGAATCTTTTCTCAGTGATCTATTTATCTTAAATAGATAAATTAATTAAAAGAAACACAAACATTTCCTATCTTTCTGCTGTCTGAAATATATTTACTATCTGTGACAGATAATCTGGTGAAAAACGAAGCAACTGTTTTAGTTTTCTCTGCTGCTCAAGATCTACTTACCACCTTCTATAGGTAAACTGCTTAAAATGAAATAAGCATTTGTATGTGGGACTTTGCCCCAAACTGCCCCTTACTTATGTATATTAACTTAGTGGTCACAGAACTATGATCAAAGTGTAACACCCACTTAGATGGCATTGTAGGCAATAGCCAATAGCAGAAATCAACAAATATACGAATCAATGAAACAAGAGCAAAGAACAAATGCTCAGCAAAAATGAATATTCAGCAAGTAGCAGAGCTGACATCCATCCATCTATCTATCTATCTATCTATCTATCTATCTATCTATCTATCTATCTATCTATCTATTTTATCCTAATGTACTGCTCTGTATTGCACAGTATTGCAATGTTTTGCAACTGTTTATTTTCGTCCTGCACTGTTCCATGATCCTTTTATATATCTCAGACATATCCACCTTCCCTTCTAGATACACCAAAGTATATCAAATCCTTTAACATTTTTATTTATTATTATTTATTTATTTAACATTTGTTGAATGGGAAAGTCCGACTAGGCTCCACAGATCCTGTTTTCAGCAGAGACCCAGGGAGAAATGCTCCAGAATATCATATAACATTTGCCACCTGATATTTCAAGTTCACCTTCAAGCCCTCAACCTGTCTCTGCTATATCTGTGGCCAGTTTTTTTAGCATTAAGTACCTTGAGGCTGTCTATAAAATACCATATGCTTCTTGACAGCCATTTACCATTTCCACAGAATGAGTTCTTGTGTGAGACTTGCAAGTACTTAGTTCAACTTGAGGCAATTATGTCGCACAAACTGGTTATCAGTACCCATAGGAACACAACACCAACACACTCAAAAGCAGTGAACATGAAAAAAAAAAAAACAAACAAGCATAAAAATCCACCTTTTTTGCATTTTTGCAGGGGGCAAGCCCCCCTGCACCTCCCACACTCCCTGCAAATTATATATACTAACTCTGAGATTGCAATACAGTGAGGAAAAGGGTAAATTTCCCATTCTTCACTGTACTGCGATCTCCATTCAAAAACGTAGAGTTTTCAAAAACTCGATTATATGGTTTCAACCAAATGCGATTGGAGTTTCTGAAAAGTCGATCAACTGATAGAGACATACACGCATATACACACACACACACACACACACACACACACACACACACACACACACACACACGTGTGTATATATATATATATATATATATATATATATATATATATAAAATATAATATATATATATATATATATATATATATATATATATATATATATATATATATATAAAATATGCTATATATATATATATATATATATATATATATATATATATATATATATGTCTCTTGGTATAAGTGCTTAAGTCTCAAGTGCTCAAGGCCAGGGATATGAGCATCTTGCAGCCACTGATGCTCAAACTTGATTAGTTGTTCAGGTAAGGAGCTGCCACAGCTTTCCAAACACATTATTCAATTTTGATAGACTAGGTATGGCAGCCGTGGTGAGGGAATAGCAGGTGGGAGTGAGATTAGGACACTGGTCAAGAAAGTAGTTTTAGGTTCAGGAAGCAGGAAGGGAATTTTAGGTTTAAGTAGTGGGAAGGGAGTTTTAGGGTTAGGGGTACAAGACGGCAGTCTTAAGATTAGGAAGCAGGAGGGGCATTTAGGTTTAGGAAGCAGGAAAGAGGTTTTAGGGTTAATGAATTTTTAGGATTATAGTTAAGGTTCTGGGAGGGTTATACAGTTTTATAGGATAAGGTATTTTGAGGGCTAAGTAATTACAGGAGGCTGAGTTAGTGGAAGTTTGAACACTTGTCTTTTAAGCAAATGGCAGCATGCAAGTGTGTTGCGAGCACGTAGTAGATCCATATATCTGTCTATGTTTATATCTATCTATCTTTTTTTTTTTCGCAGAGGGTTCGTGATCTATCTGTTTGTTCCAAAAGCTTCAACTGGAAGCAATGTGTAACAGAGTTTCTTAGGCAGGAAGGGACCTTGATCTACCTGTCTTTCTCAGCACTGTATCTTAGCAGGGAGGAACCTTGGGGAAATTAAATGATTGTCAATACAATGAGGATAGCAGGGAGTAAAAACCTGACTAACAAGTCTGAAAGAACAAACAGGAACATTTTATACAGGCAATGCCATATTGACAGAGAGGGAGAGAGTCAGAAATGAGAGATTTGCTTCAGTAAATGTAGCTTTTTTTATACATATTTAAATGTGCACATATTTGTGAACTCACAAACACTGCAGAGCACAAAAGTAAAATCCTAGAATTAAATACAGATCACAAATTACATTTCTGTTATTGTGTCTTTACTAATACACAGAACTTGGTGGGTCACTCCTTTTTGGGTTAACATACACAGATATAAACTCGTTGACGTGACAAATCATTGTAGGCTTCAGGCCACCCTATATAAAAGAATAAGTTTCAATGCAATACTTAAAGTACAAAAAATAATTGAGATATGTTTTTGATTGATTCCTTCCTGGAGATGACCATGAATCAATGTATGGAGACTGTAAGATGATAAATACTGCTTACTTACAGCTGAAAGGTACCTCTGACTGCTCCAAGCACAGCTATACAGAGAATTTAGAATGACAACCTGAGGGCCTAAAAAGGAATTAAATATGTTTTTCATGCAGGAAATCCCTATACAAAAGAACAGCTTTAAGCTACTACAGGTAGAAGCAGAAAGCCTGGAAACAGTCCAACAAAGGATTACTCATTGAGTATAATAACTTAGGAAAGAATGATTACAATAAACTACAATACAAGACACGCACAGAAGCTACCAAAATATTTAAGGCTGTGGTATCCACACTTCTAGGTGTCAAAGCAGAATTCAATAGAACACTATGGTGTAGTGGACTGGAGAAAAAGCCACCAAAATGAAGACGAAAACAACAGAAGATCAGGGACAGTGATATATAGTACTCAAAAATGACATTCTGTTTTCATGAGATGAAATCCTTCAATGGCACCCATGATGTTTTAGTGTAATTTCTGGTCATTACCATGATATCTGTATAATTTACTACAGCATTGATATATATATATATATATATATATATATATATATATATATATATATATATATATATATATATATATATATATATATCTGTGTGTGTATGTGTGTGTGTGTGTGTGTGTGTGTGTGTGTGTATATATATATATATATATATATATATATATATATATATAAATATATATAGATATATATATAGATATATATATAGATATATTTGTGTGTATATAGGTTCATAGGTTCATAGGTTCATACTAGGCTATCTGCCCGAGGGCATTTACAAGCCTAGCCCATAGTTTTGTGGCTTACACCACCCCTTTAGTATGGGGAACTATACCCATTATTTTGCTGTGCCTCTGTCGAGCAGTGACACTGAGGTAATCCCTGGGGTATATCTGCGATCTCCCATCCATTGGTCAAGATTTCTCTTGAACAAGGCCAGCGAGGTGCTCTGCCTCACATATACCAGGATTTTGTTCCACAGCATAGGGAGTCTTTGGGTGATGAATCTATCCCTCCAGCACGTCCTATTAATAGCCGTGTCAAGGTTTAAGTCTCCCGCCCTTGTGGCTCTGACGGATCTAGATTTTTTGAGGTGAAGCATATTCATCAAATCTGTGTTTGACATGGCCTTGTATGTTAGGCAAAGGTCACCTCTGAGCAGGCGGTGGCGACTGAATAGAGTTGGAGTTCTTTCAGTCGGGCAGCATAGGACAGATGTTTGAGACCCTTTATCCTTTTGGTGAGGAACTTTTGTGGCCTCTCAAGCTGCTGCAAGTGTTGGGTCAGATACATTCTGAATGGGGCATTGTACTCAATCATTGGTCTGATGAGTGATGAGTATAGGGAGACTATGACCTCCCTTGATCTAGATGAGAATCCCTTCATGATAAGGTAGGCAATGTAGAAGGTCTTTCTAACCACCTTGGCTACATGGGTGTCGAATGACAGACTACTATCAACTTGGGTCCCCAGGTCCCTGATAACTTCTTCTGTGCTCAGTGGATTGCCACCTATTTGGTAGCTAGGGGTAACCTTGTTTTTCCCGAAGGGTATGACTATGCATTTTTTGGC
The DNA here is from genome assembly GCF_019279795.1 of Protopterus annectens. Lineage (NCBI taxonomy): Eukaryota > Metazoa > Chordata > Ceratodontiformes > Protopteridae > Protopterus > Protopterus annectens. The sequence continues at coordinate 222,056,281 of NC_056740.1, forward strand.
ATTTAACTTTAGGCCATGGCTCTGGCACCAGTTATCCATTTCTGTGAGACCCTTCTGAAGGATATCTGTGTCAGATGTGTTTTCTACTATGGCGCCCAGTTTGCAGTCATCTGCAAACTTTGTCAGCCATAACCCTCCTGTGTTTGCTTGTACTTCGGAAAAGTAGATGCCAAACAAGAGTGGGCCCAGGACTGAACCCTGTGGTACACCACTTTTGACAGGCTTTGAGTCTGACATGGCGCCAGCAACTCTGACCCTGTGTGTTCTGTCACTCAGCCAGTTTGCAACCCATCTTGTGATGTATGGGTTAACATTTAAGCTGATGAGTTTTTCAATGATACCCGAGTGGGGTATTGTATCGAAGGCCTTTGCCAGATCGAGGTAGGCTGTATGGACTGCCTTTCCCTCATCAATGGCTTTGGTGACTGTTTCGAAAAAGTCAACCAAGTTTAGAAGGCATGATCTGCCTTTGACAAAGCCAAACTGGGATGGATCCAAAGTCTGCAAATTCCCTATGTCTTTATTTATGAGGTCCATTATGATCCTCTCCATGGCTTTGCAGATAAGGCTTGTCAAGCTGATGGGTCGGTAATTTCCAGGGTCGGTGGAGGCACCGCCTTTGTGAAGTGGGACCACAGTTGCAGTGCGCCACTCTCTGGGTACGTATCCAGAGGTAAGACTATGATTAAACAGCTGTCCTAGCTGTGGGTTTAATTCCTCGTTGAGTTCGTGGAGCACACAGCTGGGGACACCATCAGGTCCCATGGATGCTGTGTTTTTTTGCTTTGGAGAGAGCAGTTCTCACTTGGGCGTTGGAGATGTTTGGGGGCTGCAATCGCTTGGTATAGATATCTCTCCTTTGGGAGAAGTTTGCACTGAACCTGTCAGCCAGTATGTTGGCAATGTCTGTAGGATCAGTAATCTTCACATCATTTTGAACTAGTTCTGAACATATCTGGGAGTTTCCTCCCAGGTTTCTAACATAGCTAAAGAAGGCCTTATGATTGTCTTTTGAGTCTTTAGCTATTTTTCTCTCAAAATTTGCTTTGGATGATTTTATGAGAGCTCTTAGTTTTTTACTTATAGTGATCAAGGGTGTCTTACCTTTTAAGGATTTTGCTCTATCTTGTAGTAGCTTCCTCCTTTTATTGTAGAGTTTGTTTATGGCTGGGGTCCACCAGACTGGACGCTTGCCTTTGGTACAAAGAGTCTTTGTTTTGCTTGGGATTGCCTTATCCATGCAGTCCTGTATATATATATATATATATATATATATATATATATATATATATATATATATATATATATATATATATATATATATATATATATATATATATATATATATGTATATTTAACTGCATTCTTGGTGCCGAGTTCTCAAAAACAGAAACTTGACAATATCATAAGCAATACATATGATAGGAAATACGTGTTGTGGTGAATTATGACTATGGCCTATAATGCAAAATTCCATGAAAGTCCCATGTTTTTCCAGTACTCAGACATTCCATATTTGGGACTTAAGTATTTTCCACAGAAAAGTGGAAAATTAGTGTTAATGTAAAAGATGTATTAAATAAGCTAAACATTTTATTTAAAATGAAAAAAAAATGTTAAGCAAGCTGATACTTAAATAATTTCTGTCATTGCTAAAAAAAGAGTAGCGAAAAACAACAATGAAATTGCAATTACATAACTGTAGAGATACTGCTCTCTGAATGAAAATAATCTACATCAGTAATGTATAAGATTTTGGGCAGCCGGGGTGGTGCAGCGGTTAGCGTTGCCGCCTCACAGCAAGAGGTTTTCTGTTTTTATCCTCGGCTGGGGTGCCTTCTGTTTGGAGTCTCCCTGTGGTTGTGTGGGTTTCCTCCGGGTGCTTCGGTTTCCTCCCACATCCCAAAGACATGCTGTAGATGGATTGAACACTCTAGATTGGCCCTAGATGTGAGGGCATGCATGTGTGTGTGCCTTCTGTGGAAGGTTGGGCGCCGGGCTGGCAACTCAATACCATAAAACTCCACTGCCAATCATGAGTGGACAGGTGATCCGCTGTGGTGACCCCTAACAGGGAAAAAGCCAAAAGAAGAAGTAATGCATAAGATTTTAAGGATGAAAAAGAGACTCCTGAATAGAAAAGACAAGATACTTCTGAACATAGTGGTGACAAGATTCCTAGCAGCAAAAATGTAAAAAGTTTATTCAACAACAGAAAAGGACTGTTTTGTTTAATTACTAGACAGTCTATACATCTCAAACAGTGTAATGACATATGTACAGACTGCCTATACACAAACATAAGGAACCAGGAAAGAAGGAATGAGGAATGGGTGATCTGAGGGAGGAATGAGGGATCTGCACTGAAATCATAAACAGAGGGAGGAATGGAAATCTGTACTGAAATCGGAAATAGTGGACTTAGGAATCTTGAGGTAGCAGGAAAGTGAATGAATGACTCAAACTGAAGGTTATACTATTATTTGTCACCCTTTAACAGAATGGAAATGGTATAGGTGTAGCTGATTTTATTAAAAAAAAACAGGTGGAACATAGATCTGAGGGCTGCATATCCAATTGTGTGGTGGTAAGTTTAGAATATGCTGGGGCAGTCATCTAACGTATGTAACATACTGACTACAGGATGTCTAAAGTACAGATTTGGAATTTATTGCATATTTTGTTTATGGTTTATTGTCATGTGGAATAAAAGGAAAGACTGCTTTTGAGTGATCTCAGTCTTCACACTATAGACTGGAAAAATATAACAACAATGCAACAGGTAGTATAGATTCCTTCAAAGGAAGGATTATTCATTTCATTTTAGGGTGATACAGTATACAGACAACCTCACAACAGAGCACTTTTTGTGCCTGGTTTTCATTATTATAAGTTCATAGGTAAGTACTAGACTATCTGCCCTTTTAGGCTATTTTAAGCCTGGGCAACTTCCCTTCAAAGGTGAGAATCAAACCCTGTACTTTGTGTCAGTGAGGTAAACAGCTTAACCATTATGTTAACCCTCCCTACTCAACCAGAGAGACTAGATAGCAGGTTAACTACCACTACCATCAGTCCAGCTCCACTTACAGGTAACAAGTACAATATAATAAAAATATACTTCAACCAAAGTGCAATACTAATTAGTTAAGGAATAACAATAACCATTCATATAGTGAATCTAGACTACTTATAAAAGGGGGTTTACTACAAGCACCCAAGTTACAGGTGCTCAAAAATCAGTGTCTTGAAACCAGGGTGACGTGTAGCTCACAGAGGCTGCTGCTCATACTCAAACTTGAATTTGAGTTTGGGCATATTGTGGCAGCCATGCAGAAGGTGGATCTGAACTCATATTAGAATTTGAGCAAGGTAAATGTGGCAGTTGTTGGGAGGGAGTGGGAGGAGGTGGAAGTGTATATTAGGGTTTCAGACTGAGATGGGGAAAAGACTATAATGTTAGGGAGCAGGAAAAGAGTTTATAGTTAGGAAGTGGGAGAGCAGTTTTAGAGTTAGGGAATAGGAGGGTTTTTTTAGGTTTAGGGACTAGAAAAGGAGTTAGGGTTTGAGAGAGACTGGGGAGGTTAGGGAGGGAGGATTAAAGTTTTAGGTTTCAGGAGTGATTGATGACTTTAGGGTTAGGGATGAGGAGAGGAGTTTTAGTTTTATAATGAGATCTGGGACTTTGATGTTAGGGAGGGAGTCAAATTTTAGATTTAGGTTAGATAGGTTCATTGGTTCAAAGATCAATACTTAGCTGTTGAACCAGATGGCGATTAGTAGCCTAGTCATAGTAACCCAAATCATTTTTACCCATAGACATGACTAATTTATACCTAGTTTCAACCCCTTTTAATGAAGGCTTCATGGGCAAGACCCAAGGTGTATGTATGATTGCCCATCCATTCTTCCAGGTTATACTTAAGGGAGTCAGGGAGCTACTTTGTTTTATATCCAAAGTAAATATATTCCATAAAAGAGGGATTCTCTGTGATATATATATCTGTCTCACTAACAGGTCCTGTTTTTGTTTCAGTGGAAGCTAAAATCTCTTGAATGGGTATTTAGGATGTTAATAGTTTTCCACATGTGTAGAAGGTCACATAGGACTGGATTCTTCCAGGCACTGTAGGCTGGACAGAGGTTACCTGTCAAGAATCTGTAGTAAAAAGACGAACAAGAGAGTGCTTTAAGTAGGTCTGGGTAGCTCAGGGAAGACTTGCTCTTGATTAGCTTAATAAGAATATGCTAAGGTCTCTCATGCAAGATCATATGCTTTGATAAGTACATACCAAATGGCCATTATACTCTTTTATGGGCCTGATAACAGAGGAGTTGAAAGGGACAATAAGCTACTTAGATCTGGAAGAAAAACTCTTGGTAATTAGTCCAGTTAAGTAAAAGGATTTCCTAACAATAGTGGATGCACAGTGATCAAAGGATAGTTCATTGTCAAAGAAAGTGTCTGGGTTCCTAAAGACTAAGTCAGCTTTCAAAGGTGTGTCACCTATGTGACAGGTGAATGAATATCCAGTTTTGCCAAAGGACACAAGGATGCATTTCTTGGCATTTAGTTTTTAGACCATTATCCAGGCATGACTTATTAGTGCATGTTAGTTCCCCTGAAGAATTTGGATGCCAAATGAGGAGATAATGACAGCTCCAAGTTTTCAGACATCTGCATACTTGGGTAAGCCACATACCCTTGATGTCTGCCTTGATATCAGAGAAGTAAAACATCAAAGAGAAGTTGTCCTAGGACTGATCCCTGGAGGGACACTCCTAGTAACTATTTGTTTCAAAGAGACCCTGCCTCCCACACCAAAAGACTGGATTTTCTAAGTTAGCCAGTTTGCTATCCACTGAGTAGCATAAGGGTTTGCATTTAGTTTCATTACCTTATTAAGAATTCCAGAATATGAGATGGTGTCAAAGGCCCTAGCCAGGTCCAGGTAGACTGTATGAACCCATTTGACTTTAATGCATCAGTGACTTGTTCAAAGAAGGCCACCAGATCCAGGAGGCAGGATCTGCCTTTAACAAACCCAAAATGTCTTGGGCCCATCGCTAGTAGACTGCCTATCCTTGTTAATAAGTTCCATAACGATGCTCACCATTGCTTTGCCAGTTAAGCTATAGGTCTAACATTTCCTGGACCCCCCTCCCCCGTCCCTATCCCATCTTGTAAAGCAGGATGACTATTGCAGTTTTTAGTTTCTCTGACATGAATCCAGTAAAGATGCTGAGGTTGAACAGGCTTAGTAGCAAGTCTACCAGACACTGTCTAGTGCTGACAAGAAGGCAGACTGTAACATTATCAGGACACATGGAGATAGTGTTTTTGGTCTTGGATAGAATATTCAGGACTTGTTTGGAGATGAACAGAGGGGATGATGTGGGTGTACTAATATGCTGGAGAAAGATAGTGGAGATAGGGGGTAAACTTAGAGTTGAATTTGTCTGCAGATATGTTTGCTATGTTCTTAAGGAATGAATAAGTGTTGTTGTTACGTATTACCTCATTACTTCCAAGATTTTCAACATAGCTGAAGCAGGCTTAGTGGTCACTCATAGCAGAGGTGGCGATTCTCAATTCATACTTACTTTCACAGGATTTGATTTTCTTTCTGTTGTTCTTTTTGATTTCATGTCTAGATGATGGGAGTATTAAGTTTGATTTTATAGGCTATGAGTTTCTTCCTCTTATAGTATAGCTTGTTTATACTAGAGTTCCACCACAGGGGTATATTCCTGAATTTGGCATTGTATTTATGTGTTATGGGGGTAGATGCCTCAATGCATACTTTGAGGTGGGGACAGCAATTATCCACAAATGTGGAAGCATGCAAAATAGGGTCATGGAGGTCATTAGTTAGCTGCAGTAGGTTTGCCTTGGAGTAGTCTCTGAAGGATTTTGTGGTAAGTTGGGTTTTGCCCTCATAGTGAGTGTTACCAAATGGTGGTCAGATTTAATTAGTGATGTGCTAACTGTAGGTGGTGAGCATGGGGTGGCCATATAGGTAAGAATTAGGTCAAATATTTCTGAAACCCTAGTTGGAACTTGAAACGGTTTAGTTCAGGAATCTTAGGATTTATTTATTTCAGATGGTGTAGATTTCACAATCAAAGAAGGAATAGTCGAAGTCTCCCAAGGGAATACTGTTAGGTTTGATAGAGAGGGATGCCAGTTTGTTTAGATATGACTCGAGCTGCAGGTGGCATGGAGGGAGGTACTTATTTGGCTGTGATATGACAGTGAGTTCTATCTACATGGAAAATGATATAGAGCAGTTAAAGGTCATTGTCCCACCTTAAGAATCTGGAGGTGAGATAGCTTCTTAGGAATACAGACATGCCCCCACCAATAACATGGCCATTTTCCTCATTAGGTATGAAAGACTGGTAGGCACTGAAACCATGCACTGTGGGGTGCCATTACTGTTCTGAAACATTGGTTCAATAACTATGCCATTATCAATACTTTCAACAGTTAGGAATGCGTGTAAGTAAGGCAACTTCTTGTTAAGGCTTTTAGCTTTGGGAAGTGCTACCTTTATATAGTTTTGATTTTGTTTTGCTATGTAGGTAATTTGAGGTGACTGATCTTGCCTGAAAAGGCACTGTGGGGAGGAAAAGATCCAGGCTAATATATATATGGAAGCCGTGAGGTCAGAGGTACAAGGCTATCCCTAGCAAAGCAACCAGGGCTATTGGTGAACTCTTCCAAAGCTGATATGTATTGGATCCCCTTAGAATGACACCAATAGCTATGCCAATAATTGAAGTCAGTTATCTGTTGCTTGCATTGTGGCATAATTGGCAATGGCAGGATACTGCTCAATGCTAGTTTCACACTAATTTCAGATGCATATTCTGAAAGCTCTACAATGTACCTCTTCATATAATCTAAGAAAGTGTATCACAAGTCATTCATTCCCACATGTGCAATGACCATGTCATATGTATACTTAGGGTGAAGATACTTGAGGATCCTAGTGACATAGCAGACCTGGCAACTGACAGGCAACTACCTGCTACAATATCTTTGCTCAGCCTAGTGAGTGGTGCATCTATGTGTCTGACTATGGAGTCATCTATGTTTAAGGTATTACCAGACATACTGTCTTGGCCTTGCTGCCTTAATCAGTTGAGTGACTCCTTCTTGCAGTTATGTTTTCGGTAATGTCTGTGTATGTTGTTTTCCTGTTAATGTGACACTTAAGTGTCCTGTATGCCAGACCTTTGTCTAGGAGAGCTTTGTGGCTTAGACGGGGACTTTTTAGGTATTTCAGTGTAAGAAGGCTTATTTGTTTAGGACATGGTGGGCATCCTTGTGTGAGGTGGGTGTCAGAACTGCCTACATGCTGGGTACAGTCTACAGTCTTTAAAAAGAGGTTGGCCACCAAGGCTAGTAGATACTTGCAAATCTCATGGAGGGAACTGTCTATAGGAAGCATCAAACAGCTGTCAGTGAGCATGAGGCAGTTCTTGAATTGCCTCAGTGTTCCTATTGTTGTCTGACTGGAAACAGACAGTGAGGAAAAACTGTCATCATCATCAACCCCCTTTTTTACATTTTTACATGGGGTCAAGGTATCATGTCGACTGTCACCATCTATCTCTCTATTCAATGCCAGTCTCCTGCCTTCTTTGATACTCATGCCTGACTGTCGCAGGTCTTCTCTCACAAAATCTATCCACCTCTTTGCTAGATGCCCTTGGTTCTTCTTGCCTTCTTCCTGTCTGTCCCAAATCTCCCTCATCAGATTGTCTTCTGCTTTTCTGCATGTGTCCCAACCACCGTAATCTGTTCTTTTTGACCTTTTCTGCAATTGGAGCTACTTTGGCTTCTGCTCTTATGTCCTCATTTCTTCATCTGTCCCACAGTGTGCATCCTACCCACCTCAGGCACTTCATCTCCATTACATCTTGTTTCCTCAACTGCTTTTTACTGGCCAGTAGTACTGATGGCACCACTGGTTTGTGCACCTTACTTTTCAGCTTCTTTGACATTCCTCTGTCATATACATCTGGCACTCTGTGCCAGCTGGCTGCAGACTCTCTGATTATAGCTTTGAACTCCTTATTCAGACTTTCCTTCTCCTCAACCATCCCTTCCAGATACTTGAAACTGTTAACCTGTTCTACTATTTTTCCTTCTATCTCAATTCTCAGTTTCATCTGAACTCTACCATTTGATGTCATTACAACTGTCTTATCTGTACTCATTTTCATCCCACGTACCGTCAGTTTTGCATTCCATTCCCTTATCTCTGTCTGAAGTTCTTGCTCAGAGTCAGCCTGTAATGACATATCATCTGCATAGAGCAACTTTGTTGATCTGTCCCCTTTGACCTGTTTGCTAATGTAATCCATCACCGGTATGAACAGCAGCGGGCTCAGAGTTGAACCTTGGTGCACACCAACTCCTACTAGGAATCCTCTGTGAGACCAAACACTGTTTGTACGTGAGTCAGTTGATCCTTGTACATAGCTTTCACTAATTCTACCAATGTTACTGGGACTTCAAACCACTGCAGGACTGCCCAAATCAGCTTTCTTGGTACCTTGTCAAATGCTTTCTCCAAGTCTAGGAATGCCCAGCTGGATTACTTCCACATCTCTAGCTTCTTCTCAACTAACTGTCTCACTGCAAACATCGGGTCTGTTATGCTGCATCCTGATTTGAATCTGAACTGTTCATCTCCCATCTTACTTTCTGCTCTGCATATTCATTTATCAGTCACCATCTCCGGAACTTTCATGCAATGTGACATGAGTTTGATACCTCTGTACTGCCCACAGTTGTGAATGTCCCTTTGTTCTTGAATACTGGCTCTAGTATGTTTATTCTCCAGTCATCTGAGATACACCTTGTCTCCACACTGCTATGAGTACCCTCAGGAGCCATTTCTCCCATATCTCACCCAGCATCTTTAGCAAATCTGTTCTTATCTCATCTGAGCCTGCTTCTTTCCCCAACTTCATTTTCAATAGTGTTCTTCTTACTTCTTCTATGGTGGGCTCCTCCTCTTCTCTCATCGTAGGCTGTGTCTGAGGCAATTCAGCTTCTGTGGGGTTTTCTTCATTAAGACGTTGCTGGAAGTACTCCTTCCATCTGCCTTTGATGTTCTGTGGACATATAGGTTCATAGGTTCATAGGTTCATACTAGGCTATCTGCCCAAGGGCATTTATAAGCCTAGCCAGAGTTTTGTGGCTTTCGCCAACCCTTTAGTTTGGAGGATACTATGCCCATTATTTTGCTGTGCCTCTGTCAAGCAGTGACACTGAGATAATTCCTGGGGTATATCTGTGATCTCCCATCCATTGGTCAAGATTTCTCTTGAACAAAGCCAGCGAGGTGCTCTGCCTCACATGTACCGGGATTTTGTTCCACAGCATAGGGAGTCTCTGGGTGATGAATCTGTCCCTCCAGCACGTCCTATTAATAACCTTGTCAAGGTTTAAGTCTCCCACCCTTGTAGTTCTGAGGGATCTAGATTTTTTGAGATGAAGCATGTTCATCAAATCTGGGTTGGACATGGCCTTGTATGTCAGGCACAGGTCACCTCTGAGCAGACGGTAAGCGACTGAGTAGAGCTGAAGTTCCTTCAGTCGGGCAGCATAGGACATATTTTTGAGACCCTTTATCCTTTTGGTGAGGAACTTTTGGGGCCTTTCCAGTTGCTGCAGGTGTCGTGTCAGATACATTCCGAATGGGACATTGTACTCAATCATTGGCCTGATGAGTGATGAGTACAGGGGGATGATGACTTCCCTTGATCTAGATGCGAATCCCTTCATGATCAGGTGGGCAATGTAGAAGGTCTTCCTAACTACTTTGGTAACGTGAGTATCAAATGAAAGGTTACTGTCAACCTGGGTACCCAGATCCCTGATAACCTCTTCTGTGCTTAGTGGGTTGCCGCCTATATGGTAGCTAGGGGTAACCTTGTTTTTCCCGAAGGGTATGACTATGCATTTTTTGGTGTTTAACTTTAGGCCATGGTTCTGGCACCAGTTTTCCATTTCTATAAGACCCTTCTGAAGGATATCTGTGTCAGATGTGTTCTCAACTATGGCGCCCAGTTTGCAGTCATCTGCAAATTTTGTCAGCCATAATCCTCCTGTGTTTGCTTGTACTTCTGAAAAGTAGATGCCGAACAGGAGAGGGCCCAGGACTGAGCCCTGTGGGACACCACTTGTGACAGGTTTGAGTCTTACATGGCACCAGCAACTCTGACCCTGAGGGTTCTGTCACTTAGCCAATTTGCAACCCATCTTGTGACGTATGGGTTTGGGTTTAAGCTGATGAGTTTTTCAATGATACCTGAGTGGGGTATTGTGTCGAAAGCCTTTGCCAGGTCGAGGTAGGCTGTGTGGACTGCCTTTCCCTCATCAATGGCCTTGGTGACTGTTTCGAAAAAGTCCACCAGGTTTAAAAGGCATGATCTGCCCTTGACAAAGCCAAACTGGGTCGGATCCAAAGTCTGCAAGTCTCCTATGTCTTTATTTATGAGTTCCATTATGATCCTCTCCATAGCTTTGCAGATCAAGCTTGTCAAGCTGATGGGACGGTAATTTCCAGGGTCAGTGGAGGCACCTCCTTTGTGAAGTGGGACCACAGTTGCCGTACGCCACTCCTTAGGCACGTATCCTGAGGTGAAGCTAAGATTAAACAGCTTCCCTAACTGCGGGTTTAATTCCTCATTGAGTTCGTGGAGCACACATCCGGGGACACCATCTGGTCCCATGGATGCTGTGTCTTGCGTCTTGCAGAGAGCAGTTCTCACCTGGCGTTTGAGATGTTTGGGGGCTATAATTCTCTGGTATAGATATCTCATCTTTTGGGAGTTTGCACTGAACCTGTCAGCCAGTATGTTGGCAATGTCTGTAGGTTCAGTAATTTTTACATCATTTTGAACTAATTCTGAGCATATCTGGGAGTTTCCTCCCAGGTTTCTAACATAGCTAAAGAAGGCCTTATGATTGTCCTTTGAGTCCTTGGCGACTTTTCTCTCAAAATTTGCCTTGGATGATTTTATGAGAGATCTTAATTTTTTACTTATAATGATCAAAGGTGTTTTCCTTTTAAGGATTTTGCTCTATCTTGTAGTAGCTTCCTCCTTTTGTTGTAGAACTTGTTTATGGCTGGGGTCCACCAAACTGGACGCTTGCCTTTGGTACAAAGGGTCTTTGTTTTGTTTGGGATTGCCTGATCCATGCAGTCCTGTAGGTGCTGGTAGAAGGCATTTGTAAGTGATTCAGCGGTTTGAGTAATGGTTTCCGCAGTCTCGGGGGCCATAAAAGAGACCACACTAGCTTGTGAGCAGGTTGTTGCTGGCATCCCTTATGAAGGGTGCTGACTATCTTCTTTGTCTTTCTGTCTTTGCCATACAACCTGATATAGTTTTTGTGAGTATCTCCAGGCACCTTGTGTACTCACAGCCCAGAAGAGTAGAGTGATGATGTATGCAGACACACTTGGTTTAAATAAAAAGCAGACCACACAGACCAATCAAAAAAAAAAACACACTGCCCTTGCAACCAGCATCAAACCTCACCCAGAGCAATACCAGTATTGCCTTCTCCGACCAGGAGATAACTTGTTAAACCCACTTTCTACATGCAGAAATTCTCCACACCACAAAAAAAATACAGCAGAGCATTTAAAATCAGCACCAGTACTCTGTAATTTAAGTGCAGAAACTAAAACCTATACTTCTCAGATGTAGTGGGGTTTGGTTCTGACAGCTAGTTCAACTAGGTAGCCTCAGGCTTCCCAATGTAGTCACAACCCAGCAGAGCAGAATGGTGACATCTGCAGACAAACTGAGTTTAAACAACAAACTAGAGAATAGCTAGCATTAACCACTCTAGACATTGCATTGTGTTTGGTCAACAATTCATAGGTATAAATGGCCACATTACCAAAACCAGAAGTCCTTATTAGCTTGATATAAAGTGTGGGCACCATTTTGCTTAAGAGCACTTACAGACCAAAAAATGTGGAATGTAGAAATTTAAAACATAGATCTATGGGTTTGGAAATACAAACCATGAAGAAGGAAAACCCACCTGGTGATATACTCCAGCACTGTCAGCAACACCTCTGGTGGATGGCAGCAACAGTGAAACAGTTGCCATGAGGTATGCACAGTGACATTGTAATATCATGTCCAGTTGTGGCAGAGGACACACCATGGGCATCAGGCACCATGTTAAGGACAGATATTATGAGCCCCATTTATAGGGTGTGGCATGGTTGCACTCCATAAGGGGGCTGTAACAGCGTGCTTACAGAGCCAAATGGAACCAATAGGCAGATGCTGGAAGGAGTTTGGAAAGATCATGCCCATTGTTGGAATGTGTACATGGGGAGCTGTGCAGATCACTGTAGGGGCCTGATAACCAACTGCATAGTGAGGGTAAAAATGGAGCAATGGTCATAGATATGTGACTTCCACAGCATTCCATACAAATCCACTGGCTGATGTCTAATCCACAGGAGTGCAGAGGTTGACATGGGTTCACAAGAGAGTCAGCAACTGGAAAATGTCATCCCCCAGGGACAGAGGTGTTACTGCAGGCCCCCTACACAGTAAGCACCTCTTGAGCTAAGGTGCAATGGACAAGGTGTACTTGAACCAGGTATGGCAGGTGGCGGTGCAGGACATGAATGCTTTGTGTCACCATAAAAGGTCTCTGCAATAGGAGCAGCAAAGGTAAGTAATAGGAAAAGGCACTGGACATCACCAAGGAAATGTCCACCACTGAGGTGGCTTACCAACACAGTAGTAGATCACAGGGGCAGAGGAGTTCCTGGTATCCTTCTGTGGAGATGGGGTGTAGACCCTCATACCTGGGAGTGGCATGGATGTAGAATCTGGACTGTCATCGATCACCTGAGTGTCAGTTGGGCGATACATGTGTTTAGTAAAAACCAGTATACATTTCTATGGTAAAATGCACAATATGTGTGATGATTAAATCACTAAATAACTTCTACATTTCTGGCTTTTCAGGTACCTCTGGGCTACAGTTGTAATAAACTTCACATCGATGTATGTATGCATGCATGTCTCCACATGTTATACAAATATCTCAGTGTCTATCATTTTGCCTGCCATCGGGGGAGGGGTGGAGTATAGTCATATGCTGAGTGCTGCCAAAAGTATTGCGTGTTCATTCTTTTATAGCTTCAACTGGTGGAGGAATCAGTACAACAAATTAGCACAAGCCTAATGTCAGAAGATCAGCTGTAGCTGATTATGATGGCAGTGTGCTTATGGCATAGGCCAGTGGCTGATTATGATGGCAGTGTCCTTATGGCATAGGTCAGTGTCACAGTATGACTGCTGCAACACTTTTGTGGGAGGGCTGTCCCAAATCAGATGTCTTATGGAGGTACAGACTGACATCTCAAACTCATCAGTGCATGGTGACCATCCCAGAAATGTGATTTCCAAGCTCACACAGCATCTGAAACTTGTTCTCCCTCTTATATGCACAAATGCACTATAAGGGACGGTAATAGCAGTTTCGGTCTTCCCTGATCTGGGTACAACAAGTGATATAAGTCAATGGATGTGCAGGTCAGTGAACCAGACACAAATAATTGCTACCAACAGCACTGTGGAGATGACAAATGTGCTTTTCTCTTTTTTAATTTATCCAAATATTTTGTCTTTGATGTCTGCCAAAAGTACTCTTCTCAGCACCCGCAATGTGCCAAGTAATGGCTCCTTCTGCAATTCGTATGGAGTTACATGTATTAGTAACATATCTAAATACGATTGTAGATTATTTTTATAAGACCCATTGCTCCTACTACTACTGGAACTGTCTGGGTATCTTTCTTCCACATTGCTTTTGTTTCTGCCTGCAAATCTTGATATTTTATAACTTTGTGTCTCTCTGTACGCAAGACACTTTAGTCACTGGGTGTAGTGATTTCTCTGATCAATGCTACTTTTGTCTTCTTTTCATGGACTACTATATCTGGTTTTCTAGCATCTATCTTTTGAACTTTTGGTAATGGGTGATCCCATGTGATGTAGACTTCCTCATTTTCTATGATGCTTTGTGTCTCATGTTTCCAGTGTTTTTCAATTACTTCAATATTATGATGTTTGCGCAATCACCAGTGCAACAGTCTTGCCACATTATTATGCTTTTCAGTATACAGTCCTTCTGCCATTAGTATATCACAACCAGCAACAAGATATGCAACTGTTTCCAATTCTGTTTTACAAAACTTACATTTGTCTGTTTCTCCCACATATTCAATGGACTTTGTAAACCAATGTGTACGTAGCCCACTATCTTGGGCGCCAGTATTAACCTTTCATCTTTTGGTTTGAATTCACCTCCCCTTAACTCTTCCTGCATTCAATCCTGATCAACATGAGGTTCTTCCAGAAGTTTTCTGTACTTGCAACTATATTTATGCATTTTCCACATTTCTTGCCTTCTCATCTGATCCTTTATCTTATATTCTTTCTTTTGTTTTTTGGCACATTATGTTGCTCCCTGATTTTTATCTACTTTTGGTTTGATTTCCATTCCTGCTTGATGCCAATATGCTTCTGCTAGATTAAGCAGGGAAGTCATCTTAGATTTATTCTCCTCATGTCTCAAAACTTTCACTACATTTGGGGCTTGTGAGATCAGCAGGTATGTGTGCAGTCCTACAATTGCAGCTCTATACATGTAATCAATTTCAAGGAGGCCCATACCGCCTTCAGAAGTGGGAATATATACTCTTGGTCATTTGGTGAACATGAAGCATCCTTCTTGTTTTCCTGTCTAATCTCTCTAACACGTTTTGGGGTCAGTCAGTCACTCCAAAACTGAAAGTTAGGACAGGAAGAGCAAATTGGTTTATAGCTTGAATTTTGTTCCTAGATGTCAACGCTGTTTTCAGGATTAATTTAAGTCTTCTAAAATATTCCTTACTAAGTTTTATTCACATTTGTTCATGTTTTATTGTTTATCCTTCATCATTTCCCAAATATTTATACAATCCCTCCTGCTCATAGGTTCATAGGTAGATACTAGGCTATCTGCCCTAGGGCATTTATAAGCCTAGCCAGAGTGTATCTGGCTTCCGCCTCCCTATTAGATTAGCCTACTGTGCCTCTGTAAAGTAGGTCACAGAAGGTACCCTTTTAAGATTAGTTTACTGTGCCTCTGTCTAGCAGAGACACAGAAGAGATCCCAGGGGTGAATTTGTGATTTCCCATCCACGTGTCCAGATTTCGCTTGAAGAGGGTCAGTGAGGGGCTATGTCTAACATGAATTGGGATTCTATTCCAGAGTGAGGGGAGCCTCTGGGAAATGAATCTGTCCCTCCAGCATGTCCTGTTTATTTTTGTGCTGAGGTTTAGGTCCCTGGAGCATGTAGCTCTAAGGGACTTTGATTTTTTGAGGTGGACCATGTCCATTAATTCTGGGTTTGACATGGCTTTGTACGTCAGGCATAGATCACCTCTGAGTAGGCGGTAAGCAACTGAGTAGAGCTGGAGTTTCTTTAGTCGAGCTGCATAGGACATCTGTTTGTAGCCCATGATCCTCTTGGTGAGGTACTTTTGTGGTCTCTCCAGTTGCTGCAGATGTCGGGTAACGTACATACCAAAAGGGGCATTGTATTAAATTATGGGCCTGATGATTGATGAGTAGAGGGGCACAATGACCTCTCTTGATCTAGATGCGAACCCTTTTGTGATAAGGTGGGCTATATAGAAGGTCTTTCTAACCACTTTGGCAACGTGATTATCAAAGGAGAGATTACTATCTACGTTGGTCCCCAAATCTCTAATTACTTCTTCCATACTTAATGGATTACCACCTATGTGGTAATTTGTGGGCACCTTGTTTTTCCCAAAGGGGATGACTATGCACTTTTTAGCATTTAGCTTGAGGCTCTGGCTCTGGCACCAAGCATCCGTCTCTGTGAGACCCTTTTGGAGGATGTTTGTGCCAGCTGGAGATTCGATTATGGCCCCCAGTTTGCAGTCATCTGTGAACTTTGTCAGCCATAATCCCCCCCGTGTTAGCCTGAACCTCAGAGAAGTATATACCGAACAAGAGAGGTCCCAGAACTGAGCCCTGTGGGACGCCACTTGTAACTGGTTTGGATTCAGACAAGGCACCTGCGATTCTGACCATGTGGGCTCTATCTCTGTGCCAGTTTGCAACCCATCTTGTTATATAGGGGTTGATATTTAAGCTGGTAAGCTTATTTATGATGCCCGAGTGGGGTATTGTGTCGAAGGCTTTTGCAAGGTCCAGGTAGGCTGTGTGGACTACCTTGCCCTCATCTATGGCTTTGGTAACTGTTTCAAAGAAATCAACTAGGTTTAAGAGGCAAGATCTGCCCTTAACAAAGCCAAATTGGGTAGGGTCCAGTGTCTGGAGGCTCCCAATGTCTTTGTTTATGAGTTCCATGATAATACGCTCCATAGCTTTACAGACCAGACTAGTCAGGCTTATGAGACGATAGTTTCTGGGGTCCATTGTGGCACCACCTTTGTGGAGTGGGACCACTGTAGCTGTACGCCATTCTTTGGGTACATATCCTGTAGTAAGGCTAAGTTTGAACAGTGACTTAATGTGTGGGTTCAGTTCTCCTTGGAGCTCATGTAAGACACAGCCTGGGACACAGTCTGGTCCCATAGATGCTGTGTTTTTTGCTTTGGAGAGGGCAGCTTTCACCTATGCATCTGTGATGTCAGGGAGGTTACATTCAGTTGGGATAGGCATTTGCGTCTTTGGGGGGGAAGGGGGGAGAAGTTTGTGCTGAATCTGTCTGCCAGGATGTTGGCTATGTCTGAAGGTTTGGTATGTTTTGTACTGTTATGCAACAATTCAGAGCATATCTGGGAGTTTCCGCCCATGTTCCTGACATAACTACAGAAGGCCTTGTGATTATCTTTAGTGTCTAGGGCAATTTTTGGATCGAAGTTTCTTGCTAATACTGATCAGAGATGCCTTCCCTTTTTGGGATTTTGCTCTGTCATGTAGTAGCTTCCTCCTTTTGTTGTATAGCTTATTTATGGCCGGGGTACACCAAACCGGTCTCCTGTTTTTGGAGGAGTGAGTCTTGGTTTTATTTGGGATAGCACGATCCATGCATTCCTGCAGGTGCTCACAGAATGCATTTGTAAAGGATTCTGCTGATTGGGCTGTATTATCCTCTGGCCCAGGGGCTTTGAAGGATTCCACCTCAGCCTTGAGAAGTGCAAAGTTGGCTTTTGAGAAATTCTTTACAGTGATTTCCTTGGCTGGAGGTGGGGACGGGATATGGATGTCCAGGGAAATTTGTTTATGGTCTGATCTTACCAATGAGGGCTTTACCTCTAGCGTGGAACATAGAGTCCCCATGTTGGTGATGACCAGGTCCAATATGTTGTTCCCTCTTGTGGGAGTGGTGACCAGTTGTTCCATTGCGTTAGAGTTTATAAATTCAAGCAACCATTGGGTGAGGGTGTTTGGGCTTGAGTAGTTTTCCCAGTCAATGTTTGGGTAGTTGAAGTCACCTAATAACATAGTGTTTGGAGAGACCTTCATATTCTCCAGTGTTCTCAGGAATGCCAAGTGGGGTTCCTGTAATAGGGAGGGTGTTCTGTAGCAGGCTACAAACTGAAAGGCAGTTTTGCCCGTTGTTAGTTGTACATGGATGGTTTCCGATGCTTCGTGCAGTGCCACTAACCTGGAGGTGTAGGTATCTTTGATGAATATAGATACTCCCCCTCCTTTTGTGCTTCGGTCCGAGTTTTGGAGCCGAAACACATGGTAGGAGTTATAACTTGGTACTGCTGGGGTGCTCTCAGGAGCCTTGAACCAGGTTTCTGTTACTGCACAGACATCGATTTTCTCCATACTGAGGAGAGCCTCGAGTGCATGCATCTTGAGGTTTAGACTTCTGGCATTGAGTAGCATTACCTTTAGTTTTTTTATCCTTGGGTTGTCTATGGAGGTGGGTTTGTCCTTTGAGCCTTGCCTAAAAAAGGCACTATGGGGGTGGCAAGAGCCTTGGCCAGTATACGAAAGCCTAAGGGTGACAGGTGCAAGCCGTCCCTAGCAAAGCAACGTGGCTTGTCGAGCATGTCATCCCAGGCTGACAGACACTGGATCCCCTTTGAATGACACCAATACTTTAGCCAATTGTTGAAACTGATCATTTTGTCTTTATGCTGTGGCATCATTCTTTGTGAGGGCAAGATGCTACTCAAGGTCAGGGTCATACCAGCCTGGGCTACATGGTCAGAGAGCTCCTCTATGTCTCTTTTCATGTAGTTCAGGGAGGTACATCTCAGGTCATTCACACCAACATGGACAATGACGGAGTCATACTTGTACTTGCTTTGGAGTGACCTGAGTGCTTGCATTATGTGGCAGATCCTGGCACCCGACAGGCAGCTTACAGTGACCTTCTCCTTGTTCAGTCTGGTGAGCGGGATGCCAGTGTGCTGGACAATAGAGTCCCCTATAACAAGTGTATTTGGTGTGTTGTTTGGCCTTAAGGGCTGTGACTGTGAGGCACACTGATTTTGTGAGATATGTGATTCATGGGTATTGTTGAGGGGTGGCTGTTGCTTGGATATCTGCTTAGGAGGTCTTTGCTGTTTAGGCAGATTTTTATTTAGAGCCTCTGAGTATGTTTTTGTGTGTTTATGTGTTGGGTATGCAGATGCAATAGGTCTGTGTGAGACTGGATTTGTGGTGTGGGTGGTTACCTTTTCCTCCTGACTGACTGTGCCAGTCTTGGGTTGAGAGAGCTCTGCCTCCAGTTTGGCTGTGTAACTGCATCTCTCACATGTATTAGAGTTTGTTGGAAGGAGGAGAGTGTTGTCTGTGTACATAAGGCAATTGTAACATTGCCTCAAAATTCCCAGATTCACCAGCTGGACTGGAGAGTAACCTTGAAACTGACCCTTGGACATAACAGATTAGTATAGGGAACTGTTTTTTTACTGATCAGATTAGGGAAGCGAACTGATTTTTCATTTGATCAGGAAGGACCAATCGGGAGCCTAATACTTATGAGAAGTCAAGGAGGGTGTAGTGCTTTAGTTAGTTAGTGTTTCCTTATAAGAGCTGAGCAAGTGCAGGGCTTTAGAAAGAGAACAGAGTGATTAATTTGAGAGTTTGAACAGTTCTAAGGGAAAAAGTGAAGAGCAGACTTTGTGGAGCCTGGAATAGTTTAAACCTGTTTAGGCAGCGCTGCCTGACGCTGCTCAGTGCGCAAAATCGTGCAAAAAGAGAGTTGTAGGGTTTTAAGAGAGAGATCAAGGAGTTTAGAATTGACCCAAAATGGCGAATAAAACTACAGCTTCTAGGTAGTAACCACTCCTCCAGGGACATGCAAGCTGTTCAGTGTTAACCACTCCCACTGGTGAACACAGATACTTCCCTTTAGCCCAAGCAAGCACTGGCCTTCTAGAAACTTCCAAACAGTTCAGAACAGCAAATCTGTAACTGAACTTTCTTAACTTTCAGAAAGTGGGAAAAAAGCAAGATTTTTTTTTTCTTTTTGTTGTAGTTTAAAGGTAGCAGAGATACACAAGCAGCAAAATAATCACAACAGTGCAATAAATGACCCCACACTTGAGTGCTAGGCCAAAATCAGGTAAAATGCAGTTTTTAGAGAAAAAAATGATTTTGTTGTTTTCTAGGAAGCAGATTATAGCCATGGACTAATCTGTTAAGTAGACAACTTAAAGGGTTAAGGGCAAGACAGAATAACAGCGGTGACAGGGAGTCACCCTGGAATACCCCCTTTGAATTTTTTTACATAGAATAATAATTTGTCCTTTATCATGGCTTAATTGCAAAGTGGTTTGCCACTGTTTCATGGTCACTGTGATGTAGTTGATTAGTGTAGGGTGTATCTTACACATTTTTAAGCCCCCCTTTATCCATGAATGTGGGATACTATCAAATGCTTTTTTGTAGCCAATACATGCCATATTTAGATTCTTCCCTTTTTTACAGTTCTTCATTATGACTTTATTTAACAACAGATGATCCGTTGTTCCATATGACTTTCTTTTATTACCCTTTTGTTCTATTGCCATGATTGAATTTTCTTCTAAATGACTATAAATTCTGTCGGCATCAATTCCAGTATATAGTTAATACGTCGTCTGAAGGCAAGTTATTGGTCTGTAATTTTTAGGATAACTTGCAGGCTCACTCTTAAGTAGGAGTATTGTTTTTCCTGTTGTTAACCAGGTTGGTGTCTGTTAGGGGTGTGCATATAAATAGATATACTCATGGCTAAATCTTCATGCAAAGGTGTTAATACTTTCAGCCAAAAGTGAGGTACTGGATCTGGGCCTGGGGTTTTCCATTTGGAGGCTTTTCTTAACTTTATCTCAATCTCGCTGGCTGTTACCTCATCCCATTTCATATCCTGTATCTTTGAACTTCTTATTCTTTCTTTTACTTCTTATATCCATTTAGCATCTTTGTTATGTTAGGATCTTCATAGATATTTCTCCAAAATGCATCTATTTCTTCATTTTTCAGTGGTCTTTCAATTCATTTTGCCTTGTTTCCCAGTTCCCTATAGGACTTTTTGGGATCATCAAAAAATTGCTTATTTTGTATTTTTCTTTTATATTTATCTGTGTATCATCTAAGTTTTTCTGCCTGTGCTGAGATTTTTAGTTTATTATTTGCAATAGTGCAAGATAGATTCTTATCTGTTAAAATACTGCACATTGCTTTTATCACGTCTATCTTTCTGAGTATTTTTGTTGATCTGTTCCATCTTCTATATTCTTCTAACAGTGACATTTCTTGTCTTAATTGCTTATAGTTTTCTGTATTTGATACTTCCATAATGGTATTCAATTTCTTCCTTTCCTTTCTCTTACTACCCTGTGTAATTGTGGTAGAATTTTATCAGTTATTAATTTAGCTGCACAGTAATATATCCTGATTACTTCTGTTATATCACATGGATCTGTATGAACAGTACGAATTACTATGTTCATTTGTTTTATCAAACGTCTTACTTTTTGGGTTTTATTAACCTTCTGCAGTCTATTTCTTTCACTGATCTTAATATGTCTATCTATCTCTATTAAATCAAGCAACTCTTCTCTTAGCATATTTTCTTCTAAACTAAGGGCACATTCTTTGTTCTCCATTTCATGCGGGCATTCTATAAAGAGTTCTATACCATCTTCCTGTGGCACATTCTCTTCAATTTCATTCTGTGTCATCCATTGCTTAGTCAAATGGGAACTCACTTGCCTATCACTCCTCAACACTGACTGCGTCAGAGTTGCCACAGTTTCCCGTTCCTTCTCTTGCTGTCCAACTTCAAATGAACACTTATACCGGTTTAAACACAGTCCACAAAGGCGTTGCACTAGGAACAAACACAGGCAGGTAAAAATCTGCTGTAGTTTATTCCACCAGTAAACAAGGATAAGCGCTTTCACAGAAAATAAAAACTCTGCTTCATCAGATCCTACCATATTCACAACAGAAGCAGCTTAAATACTACATACCCCACCAATTATGAGCTAAATAGACTCACACACCCTTTTTCATTTAAAGGTACAAATACATACAACCAAAGACATATTATAAAAAGCATTCATATAAAACAAAGGCATTTAAAATATTCATCTAAACAACCTGCATGCTTTTAATACAGGTTTAAGAGGGACATTCTCATTTAGTCCCAACCCTTTGTGCACTGGCATCCTAACAATCCATTCAAGTTCCACAGTCTCTGCATGATTCCTAATGTCACCCATTCTCATGGTTTTAAAAACCCTATCAATAACTCTAAACTTGAACTTATGCTCAGCTCCCTTCTCCACTACATGTTTTGCTAGAGCATTTGACATGTACTTGATATTAATGGAATAAAGGTCTTTAAACTTCCGATTGCTCTTCCCCACATAGAATGAAGGACATGTGACACAGTGCACTAGGTAGATAACATCTTTAGTATCACAGCTGGCAGAGACTTTAAAATAAAATCTCCTGCCATTATCAGGGTTCACAAAAACATTATCTGTCTCAATATATGTGCAGTATTTACATCCTCCACACGGAAATGTGCCATTTCTTTCAATCCCATCTCTACCCTCCTTAACTGTATCGTGGTAACAAAGGAGCCGCCTAAGATTCATTTTATTTTTAAACACAAAGGCAGGTTCATCACCCACAATAGTCTTAATGTTCTCATCTGTTAACAGAATCGGCCAATGCTTCTTCATAACAATAGTAACATCATTCACATTACTGCAAAATGTTATTGGTAAGCTGAAGCATCTAAGTGGTTCCTCTTTCTGTTCTAAGTTCTCTTCCCTATATTTCCTAGAAAAGTATGGTCGCCCTCTATCAGACCTAAGATGGCGACTAGCATAAAGTCCAACTTCCACTTCCCTGCTTTTATATCCCCTCTCCTTAAAATTGTGTTCTAAAACAGCCAATTCATCCTGGAACCCAGAATCACGAGCATTAAGTCTAGATGCTCACATGCCCTGTCCCTTAATGATATTACAAAATACATATGAGGGGTGCATACTAGTCCTATGTAGGAGGGAGTTCCTATAACACTTCTTCCTATATAGCATGGTGTCAAATGTCATGTCTGGTAGTCTAACAACCTTCATGTCCAGGAGCTCTATCTCATCGTGTGAATATATGATTCATACCTCATGATATAGGGATTGAATGGGTGGTTGAGAGGATGAGGCATCATGGGGCTAGGGGTACTGAGATCAGAATAGTAGAGGAACTCTTAGACTTAATCTTGAGTAAAAACTTTGTAACTTTTGATGGTGAGTTTTACTTACAAGAAGTGGGAGTAGCAATGGGCTCCCCTTGTGGAGCTAGTGTGGCTAACCTTATGATGGCCCACTGGGAAACCCACTATGTTTTTAATAATCAGGGGATTATGAAGAACATCTGCTTTTACACAAGGTTCCTGGACGACATGTTTATGTTGTTCAGGGGTGACATCCTAGCTGCTAACAAACTGGTCCAAGTGTTTAATTCAACGACTGACTTTCTGAAATTTACTAGTTCCTTTGGGGACAATAGTATTACTTACCTGGATGTATCTCTGGTGAAGGATGAGGGCTTACGATGTTACATAGCTGGTATTCATCATAAAAAAACTTACTCCAACACTATGTTACATTTTACCAGTTCACATCTTCTTCATCAGAAAAAGTCGGTCATTAAAGGCCAGTTAGTACATCCAGCTAGGATGGTCACATTGGAAACCCACTTCCAGGAAGAGTGTGAAGCATTGAGACTCATGTTTATTAATAGGGGGTACCCTGGTGACTTTATTGAAACTATTATCAGTGAAGTATAGGAGAAGAGGCCCAAAGGGGTATACAGACCTATCTTATGCTTATGTAGTGGGGCAACTAACATCGAGGCATTTAGGGCCTCACTAGACCCCACTTTGGACAGTGCTATTGATAGAGCCCCCCAGCCGAATGACTATGGCATGGGTTTCATCTCCCAGTTTAGTAGTGATGCTTATTTTATAAGAAACATTCTATTAAAGAATTGGAGGATTTTCTCCATGGATGTAGAACTCATGGCTAAGTTAGGTGTGAAACCTTCAGTTACTTTTAAAAGGGGTAAAAATTTGAAGGTTTTGGTTGAACAGGGTAGGAAGTGTTTTGTGCGTACACCTGGAATGTACAAATGTGAGGCCTGCAGCATGTGTAGACACATGTCTGCGGGCACTTCTTTCTCTATACAGGGTGAAACATTTGAAGTGTATGGGAGGCACAATTGTAACACCAGATCGATTGTCTACCTAGCTCAATGTCAGCCTTGCCCTGCCTTTTACATGGGCAAGACTGACAGTAAATTAAGAGAGAGTGTGTATGAGCACACCCTCAGTATAGCTAAAGCTAAAAATGAGAACGCTTTAGCAAGACATTGTGTTAGTAACCCAGGTCATACTTTTAAATTTAGGGTCATTGTCCAACTAGTGAGGGATGATAGAGGAGGGTTTATGAGTTTATAACTTGAAAAACAGGAGGTGTTGTGGCAACTTCGTCTTGATTCCAGCAGGAGGCCAGGACTCAATGAGGTTGTGTCGATTTCAAGTATATTGAAATTGAGAAGTCTTACTAGATAGGTAATTTTAGAAGTATAGGCAATTCTTTTTGCACATTGTGTAGTATTTATGTGCATTTAGCAAAACAAGATTAAAGTTTACCTCACGCTTAGATTTTTAAAACATAGTTTTTTAACTCATTGTTATTATACCATGTTAGCATGACTCGGTTTACACCTCTTATAGTTGTTTTAACTTATTATAAATGTTTTATTAGTAACTTAGGGTACAAATTGTTTACCTATCCTGTACTTAACTTGCATTTTTGCATTTACGGGAGAAGGGGCAACAACAGAGAAATTATCTTGTATTGGACTGTAACTTAAGTATTTTCATGACTGTAATTTTAATTGAGTGAGAAATTTCCAGCATGTACGTTTAAGGTAGTAACTACCTAGTGCTGTTACTGGTCTGTGATTGGGTACAACTGCTTAATGAATGGCTTATTTTTTTTTTAAATTGTGAGCTTATTTTTAAATGGTTGTCTGAAGAAGTCCGGTGAATCTACCGGATGAAAAGCGCGTCATGTTATTGTTTTTTTATCATTAAAGTGTCGTTTTGTGTTCTTTACCTCTGGGGTGCCATTTTCATGAGTTTTTGAAGTTTCTACCTGTATTCTTTGTGGTTTATTCCATTAATATTAGGTACATGTCAAATGCTCTAGCAAAACATGTAGTGAAGAAGGGAGCTGAGCATAAGTTCAAGTTTAGAGTTATTGATAGTTGTTTTTGAAACCATGAAAATGGGTGACATCAGGAATCATACAGAGGCTGTGGAACTTGAGTGGATTGTTAGGATGCAAGCACACAAAGGGTTGGAACTAAATGAGAATGTCCCTCTTAAACCTGTATTGAAAGCAAGCAGGTTGTTTAGATGAATATTTTAAATGCCTTTGCTTTAAATGAATGCTTTTTATAATATGTCTCTGGTTGTAAGTATTTGTACCTTTAAATGAAAAAGGGTGTGTGAGTCAATTTAGCTCATGACTGGTGGGGTATGTAGTATTTAAGCTGCTTCTGTTGTGAATATGGTGGATCTGATGAAGCAGAGTTTTTATTTGCTGTGAAAGCACTTATCCTTGTTTACTCGTGGAATAAACTACAACAGATTTTACCTGCCTGTGTTGTTCCTAATGCAACACCTTTGTTGGCTGTGTTTATATTTTTTTTGGGTGTTTGTTGCACTTGGTTTACCTGAGTTGTGCATAGCTGTTTTTCTGCACTTATACTGGTTTCCTGTAGAAGGCTCTAAAATATCTTCATACAGGAACTGCCCAGTTGCTTCCTGTTCCACTGGTTCTCCTTAACTTGGATGTCTATTGCTCTGTCGTGTTGTGGTGCTTTCTGAGTTAGATTTTCTACACTGAATCCTTCACTTCGCAGGTACACCAT
Source organism: Protopterus annectens (assembly GCF_019279795.1). Taxonomy (NCBI): domain Eukaryota; kingdom Metazoa; phylum Chordata; order Ceratodontiformes; family Protopteridae; genus Protopterus; species Protopterus annectens. Next base: position 222,081,791 of record NC_056740.1, read on the forward strand.
AATCTCAGTTTCTATATATTTTAACATCTCCATTACTAATCTTCTTTTCTACTTTTCCTCTTTGTCTTCTTATTTTTTTTGTCTTGCAAAGATTTCCACGTCCAGATTCCTTTGCCTGTATTTCTCTTCAAATATCTTTGGTGCTGCTGTTTTTGTATTGATTAATTTTGTTTTCTCCTTTGCATAAATATTATACCATATTAAATCTCTTTTTCTTTCCCATGTCCACATTTCTTCTTCTTCAGATGTCTCCTGACCTTCTTGTTTCTCCTTACTCTGAGGACTCATTCCACCATGCTGTAATGTAACCTGTGTTAGACCTTCTACACCAAATCCTTCACTTCGCAAGCATTCCATAACTTCAACTTCTATTTTATTAACTACTACTCTACTAATCTTCTTTTCTACATTTCCTCTTGGTGATATTATTTTTTTATTGTGAAATGTTTCAAATCTGGATAGCTTTGCCTGTATTTCTCTACAAATATTTTTGGGGTTGCCTTTTTTGTAATGATTAATTTGACTTTCGACTTTGCATAAATGTTTCACCATATCAAATCTCTCTTTCTTTTCCATGTCCATATTTCTTTTTTATACTTTTCAAAAATCTCTGTGTTTTGTTGTTTATATTTTCGCACTTCCTAGATACTTCTTTTTCCAAAAAGATCAAAGTTTCTTGGTCTATATAATGTTTTTCACAAATCTGTTGTATTAATGAACACAATTTTTTATTTGAGGCTTCTGACAGTTTTTCTTGTGGAAGTATTTTTCTTTCCTCTATTTTTTCTCTTAATCTTTTTGTGTATCTTGTGTCTAAAAAGTCTGGGCTTTTTGCATAATAGCAACAATACATAATTTCTTTCTTAGCCTCATTAGTCCACTCTGTCGTTTTTATGGCTCTTCTTTGGCCTATCAGTTTTCGTGATTTTTGTGGCCTGCTACTTCCTTCTACAACAGGGGACCATCCTCCCCCTGGGCCTGGCCTAGCACCACTGTAGGAATGTTTCCGTATTTTGAGGATTCTACACTGTCATTTTTTCCAGTCAGGATTGGGCACTTTTTTATCATGGGTCTTGTGCACCCAACTATCTTTTTTTAATTTTTGACCTACTTCTGTCCATGATATATGTTATATAAAATGCAGTCTATATATCAGTGTCATCTTGGTGATATTTTGTGAAAAATAGGGTCCACCTCATGAATGTACTCAGCAAGACTTGAGGATGGATTCAGTTTCAGCAATAATACTCTCCTTTGTTTGCTGACATATCATCTGTGCTTTGTAGCTTGCATAGTGCCTTTTTTAGGCAAGGCTCAAATTCTAAACCTACCACCCTAGAACACAAAAAAGGAAAAAAACTAAGGGTAATGCTGCTCAATGCCAGAAGTCTAAATCTCAAACGAGGCCCTTCTCAGTATGGAGAACATCGATGTCTGTGCAGTGACAGAAACCTGGTTCAAGGCTCCTGAGAGCACCCCAGCACTATCAGGTTTTATCTCTTATCATGCGACAATACCAAGAAAGGAGGGTATCCATATTCATCAAAGACACCCACACCTCAAGACTGGTATGCATCGGAGACCATCCAGGTGCAATTAACCATAGGCAAGACTGCTCTGCAAATTGTAGCATGTTACAGGCCACCCTCACAAACTCAGGAACCTCACATGGCCTTCCTGAAAACACTAGAGGGGATAAATGTATCACCAAACACCATCATACTAGGTGACTTCAATTACCCTAATATAGACTGGGAACACTACTCAAGCCCAAACACCCTAGCCCAAAAGTTCCTGGAATTCATAAACTCAAATGCCATGGAACAACTAGTAAACATACTTGATCTCATCATCACGAACATGGGAGCACAATGTTCAACACGGAAGTATACCCCTCACTGGTGATATCAGATCACAAACTAATCTCGCTGGAGGTCCTCATCCCACCCCACCTGAAATAAAAACAAATGCCTTCTACCAGCACCTGCAGATAAACAAACTCTACAACACTAAGAGCTCTCATAAAATCATCCAAAGCAAATTTTGAGAGAAAAAGCTAAAAGACAAAAAGACAATCATAAGGCCTTCTTAGAAACCTGGGAGGAAACTCCCAGATATGCTCAGAACTAGTTCAAAATGATGTGAAGATTACTGATCCAGACAGACATTGCACAACATACTGCTGGACAGGCAGTGCAAACTTCTCCCCCCCCCAAAAGGAGAGATATCTATACCAAACATCAAGTGAGAACTGCTCTCGCAAAAACACAGCATCCATGGGACCTGATGGTGTCAATTAAACCCACAGCTAGGACAGCTGTTTAATCATAGTCTTACCCTGGTGCACTGCAACTGTGGTCCCACTTTAGCTTGACAAGTCTTATCTGCAAAGCCATGGAGAGGATCATAATGGACCTCATAAATAAAGACATAGGAATTTGCAGACTTTGGATCCATCCCAGTTTGGCTTTGTCAAAGGCAGATCATGCCTTCTAAACTTGGTTGACTTTTGAAACAGTCACCAAAGCCATTGATGAGGAACTCATCAGCTTAAATGTTAACTATACTCATCACTCATCAGACCAATGATTGCAAGGCCATGTCAAACCCAGATTTGATGAATAGATTCATCACCCAAATGTCACTGCTCAACACAGATAGCCTAGTATGAACCTATGAACCTATGAACCTATGATGGGATGTAATGCCTGCACAGTGACATGGAGTATAGAGAGAGGGAGCAGATGGTGCTGCTGAGGCTGCTGGTGATTAATGCTGCCTTCATGGGTGCTTCAGTGAGACACATGGAAAGTGCCTTTGTGTCTCCCAATGCAGGCCATGGTGTCTGCAGCTATGGGAGGATCAAGATGAAAGGTGGATGGGGTACATGCCATCACTACTCAGACTATGTAAACCATTGCTGCAATAGCATTACTGTTGGTTTTGGACACACAGACTGGCAGGATGTTAGTGGTCCCATAGTCATGGGTGACAATGTTCCTCAAGCTCTGCCCATGGAGTATCTAACCAGGATGCTTGTGAATGTCTCATAATCTTACTCCTTCACTATCCTCTCTGAACCAATGGGACACCACTCTTGTTCACAGCTATCATCCAGGTCATGGACAACAATGCTTTGTAGATGTAAAACATGAAACACCCCAGCAGGGTGCAGTGCACCTACATGGTTCCATAATTTGGTGCTTTCCCTATCAATGACTGCATCAAGCTCTAAAGCCATAAGCCACCACAGTGGACACTGCCATCATTTATAACATGATAACTCAGCCCTATAACTAGAGGATGTGATCTCTGACTTCCCACAAAATCTTTTCACAGTACATGGCTACACTATTCACCTCCTATGATCCTACTCCCATTACTAAAGTGTTGCTGTTACGTGTCTCTATGCCCCCGACTTGTGCCAGTGATGGTAACTTTGTATTGCCCATCCCTCAAACTGCAGGGGGAATGATTATTTCGGATGTACATCTTCACCAGTCTATGCACTAACTCATTTGGATCCTTAGGCTCAGAGCCATGAGTCTTGGAGAAATTTAATGAAACTATGTTTGACAGACTGCAGCTGCAACTAATTAACTTTCTTGAAAGGTTATGTTACATGATATTAAGTTTTTTTTCAATGTCATCTAGATCAAATTAACAGGTGCAGTAAACAAAGACATACACAAGACAGTATGGATACAGCCATACCATTTACTGTAATGGGAGCAACTGACACAGATGGAAAGGTCATATGACATCCAGCATGCAATTTCAAGTAGTACTATATGAGCCCTTCATTTTAGTGTACAGGCTTCTGACAGCAGGTGGAATGCTGAGTTTTTAACATCAATATTTAACAACCCCACTTGTCTCAAATAACCTTTCTATGTAGATTATTGCCCTTATATTTCAAAATAACATTAATAACGTATTCCTTCTTTAAAGATCCTACTTTCTAAGTTTAATGATATATTTGATCTTGGAATAAACACTACCAATGTATTTTTTTCAGCCTAGTCACCTTAATGAGGTATCTGCTATCACTGCCAATGAATGAGACCAAATACCAACATACAGAGCCAACCAAGCAGAACTGAAAACAGCAATGAAAGATAACCTCTGAGTTTAGAAATGAGCTTTCTTGTGATTTATATGTAGTCTAGCTTCACCTCACATTTAGTAGTGTAGCACAAAGTGTTAAAGTTATGGAATCCTAGTAAGTTTCATCCCGTAGTTCTAGCTTTGGTTCCCTCATTCTCCACTTCCAAACTGTGTGACCCCTATCAAGGAACTTTGTGCATGTATGTCATCCCTGGAAATTAAGTCCCATCATGTAGTAGTCTTACTACTTGCCTGCTTATCAAAAAAAATAAATAAATGTTCGGTATACTTAGCCACTTTCCGCTGTTCCTAGGAGCCACATATCTGAGCACAATCCTGTCAGAGATGGCAGGGTGTCTATGGCATGACAAAATCCCACAGGTAAATAGGGATGGCTTGTAGATAACTATAGTGTTCTCCATTTATTTACCAAGTACATTTCTTTATCTGACAAACAGGTTTTAGATCCTGGATGTGCCAGACTCTTGTGTTTGGGAAAGCTTAAAGCATTTTAGAAAGTTTCAGTCTGCTTGTCAAGCAGTTCAGGAATCAAAGATAAGCTTCTGGCAGAGTATGGTTAGCTACTAATCTTTCACTTCAAGAACAGTGTAATGGAGCATTACTGATGCAGCAGTGCTCACTGAGACAGGGAATTAAACCAGTTTTGGATGATCTACACATATTTATAGTGCAATATCATGGGGTTTTTTTCTAATGTTCTCTAGATCAGATTAACAGGTACAGTAACAAAGACATGCGAGAGACAGTCTGGATGCAGCCATACTATTTACTACAATGGGAGCAAGTAATGCAGATGAAAGGTTCATGTAACATCCAACATGCAATTTAGTCTTAGCAGACAGTTACTACTTCAAGTAGTACTATCCTAATTATATACATTACACCTTTCTACTTAAGTTTATATACGTATGATAGGTTAAGATTAAGTATACTGCACTTTTAGGGGAGAGTCAGACGAGATATACATTTTAGAATATTGCAACATTTTATATGAGATCACATGACATTTCATTTACTATATATACATTTATTTATTTATCCTTTGTTGACCGTATTAGTCCCACTAGGCTAGTAGCCTGTTTTCAGGGGAGGCCTGAGGTGGTATTTATACTATTATGGAAAATTGGGCCTGGGAATCAGGAAACTTTTATTCAACATTGTGAGTGAGACCCATTTTGAAGGAGCACTTCCTGTTTCCATTCCAGACACAGAGGCAGCCTGGAGAAACAGGGAGGCAGATGGAGAGAGAAGAAGATGATGGAATGGTGAAAGAAATTTGAGGAGAAAGCAAATATCAGGACTGGAGAATGTCTGCAGAATTCTGAGGAAATGTCTGAAAAAAATCTGTTTGATGAAATTGAGTCAGCAAATGCTGTATTTATAATTAGAACCCTCCATTTGAGAGGTTTGTAGGATGATTTATTAAAAAAATGGTAGTGCAAAGTGAGCCAAAAAATGAAGGAGATATTTCCTGGGCAGGGCACTATAGAGAAAATACAACAGGAGAATGCAGAGACAATTCTGAAGAACAGTGATGAGATGGAAAATAAATCATATGCAGAGGAAGTAAAAGTGGAGTAGCAGAAAATAAGGCAGAAAAAATGAAAAACAGAAGTGCATGGCAATGATCTAAAGTAAAGAAGACAAAGAAATGGGCAAGTATGAAGTGTGGGACAATTTAATAGCTCCTTTTGGTGTAAAAGCACGAGTTAAGAATATTTATTCTTATTAATAAAGAGACATTTTGAGACATATTTCACACTGTTTTTTCAGTGGAAAATTTTCTTGGAGAATATCAAAAAAAGACTGTAACCCAGGGAATCTTCATGTGATAAAAGCATTTAAAAGGGAAACAGAAATGAAAATGTGTATACAATTTTGAATAGAGGTAAAAAGATAAACTTTGAAAGGACATTTGAAAAGTTTATGTAAAGTTCTGGATATTGCAAACGTTTATGACAAAAGAATTTTATGGACTGTTGACTGGGTTTGTAATATTGTATTAAAAATAGAATTACAGTATATAGATGGCAACCCACCGTCTTCTAGGTTTATAGTTAACAGCGGAAAGAACACGGCTCGGACTGGTTAAAAACTTTAATAATAAAACATCTCAATAAAAACAACTCGGTTAAGCGCTTTCATCTGCGCAAAATGCAGACTTCATCAGAACCATTAAACTTTGTAACCAAACACTCTTTTAAAACCTTTTTGACGCCAAATAAGCGCTACACAGATTTAAAGTGCTAGTGGCTAATTTCATATAGTCATTCATATAATTCGAGAATTTTTACAAATTCTCATCAATGTCAGCTATGATCACTCAATTCATTGTCTATAACACAAATAAAAATCTCAATACATATTATGACTATTTGAATTCTTTGTAAAATGTATACTGTATTAATGTAATTAAAAAAAAAAAAACATATTTCCGATCCATATATAATCACGTAGTACTAAACACTATTATTTTATTATAATGTATTGCACAAGTCCATACCTAAAATATAAATAATTTGCATATCCAATTCCTAATACATGAAAAACAAATAATTAATTAATAAATGAATTAATAAATAACTTCATACATATTGTAAATTTATTGAAATTAAATATTTAAACACCTTATACTATGCTAAAACCTACAAGTATATACTACCCTAGTCAGTGCCTACAGAATAAATGCGTAATTTGCATATATCGTATCTCAAAACTCATAGTACAATGAAACCACTTATTATATAAATAAAACTTAATAACACAAAATAAGCATGAGTATGGTTATGAAGATGTAATGTTTAAGCATAATTATTGCAATATCAAAAGAGGTTTTATTGATATACATTTGTTTAATCCTGGTTCCCTGGATGCATCCATTTTTATTTGTCAGACAGTCTCCCTTTTACTTAAAATAGCTTTAAAATTTCCTCCCCTGGCAGAAAAATGCATCTGATCAATAATGGCAAACCTAAAATTATGTCTGTCATCATATTTATTTATATGCCTATAAAGTGCGTTCTTTATATCTTTAGTCTTTATTTTATATAAATTATCATATATACGCTTACGGAACTGCCTCTCCGTCTTACCTATATAGAAAGCAAAAAATAAAATACATTTTGCCAAATAAATTATATTTTTCATGTTACAATTACCCCTCTTGAATTTTATATATGTCTTGTTTATATCTTCCAATCTACATCCCTCACTTTCATTAATTACTGAGCACTGATTACATGAACCACATCTCCTAGTTGCTCCTTTTTTATTGATGCTTTCTCGGTCTCTACTACTGTGCTGCAGATATTGTTTAATATTCATACCCATCTTGTGTACAAAATTAGGTCTTCAACCTACAATATTTTTTACTTCATCATCTACTATAAGTGAATTCCAGTGTCTTGTGATAATATTTTTAATTTCATTAACATAAGGTGTATACATTAAAACACATACTTTGTTGTATGGATTAACGTCATTATTGACTTTATTCACCTTAATGTTGTTAATTTCAACACCCAATATGGGGGGGATACTTTTTACCCCACTCATTTCGAACATACATAGATACATCATGTAGTAGCCACCTGGGGTACCCCCTATTAGCAAACATTGTTGTGATATATTCCAATTCCTTTTCCATCACATCAAAATTAGATGACATACGTGCCGCCCTCATACATTGCCCTTTGAAAATATTTTTCAATATATATTTTGGGTGGTTACTAGAGTACTCCAGATATCCATTAGAAAAGGTATCTTTTCAATGGATTTCAGATTGAAATCCTTCACTAGTATGCCTTATGAATTTATCTAAATATCATATCCCTTCTTTGCTGATATTGTATGTAAATTTTAAAAACTCACTAGTCTGATTGATATATTCAATGAAATCTTTAATAATCTCATCAGGTCCATTCCATAGAATGAACATATCATCAAGAAATCTAGTATAGTAGGATATATATTTGTAATATCCACACTTAAATAAATAATTGTTTTCCCACTCCAACATAACCAAGTTGGCAAATATGGGGGCACAAGAGGCCCCCATCGATATGCCTCTAGTTTGATTGTAGTATTTCCCTTCAGAAAATATAAAATTGTTGTCTAAAACTATTCCCATCATATCAGTAATAAGATTAACACGGTCCCAATTCATATTGGAAAATTTCCTCAAACTACTACAAAAATCGAGTCCCTGATCTATTGGTATACATGAAAATAAGTCAACCACATCAATGGTAATGTAGATTAACTTTTCTTTTCACATTTGTGGAGTGAGGTGAGATAAGAACATCCAAGAATCTTTTACCAGATGTGGTATCCTGTCATAGATCGGTTTTATCCATCTGTCTATAATCACTCCAATAGGGAATGTTTTTGATTTACTACCTGATATGATGGGACGAAAAGGGGGTTTTACAATATTCTTATGAACCTTGGGGATACCTACTATGGTTGCCATTATGGGAAAATCAACTTTAATAAAATTATATATATCTTCAGTTATTCTTTGATCTATTAAATATTCGTTTAATGCCAAATCAATTTTCTTGTAACATATATTGATTTCATTCAAAGATGTTATTTCATAATTACCTGATTCCATTAAAATTTTTTGCATTTCATTTATATAATCAATCATATTATAAAGTACTATACCCCCCCTTATCTGGTTTCATGACTCTAATATTTTTATTCCTAGATAATTCCACCAGACGCTGCCTCTCCTTCATATTTAAATTGTCTTTCAATAAATGTTTATTAGTTGTTTTGTTGAACCACTGAATATCAAAACAAACTAATTCTTCAAAATTTGACACTTTTTTATGGCTCGGGGGTATATAAGTGCTTTTTTCTTACATACATTCCTATTAATATTAACAACATTGTTGGATATGTCACTTTTGTTGTTGAATGATAATGCCAAATTTAGCCTTCTACAATATAATTTAAATTCAATCAAGGTATCAACTACATCAAACTCTATTGTTTGTATATATTTCATACCCTTAATAAACAAGGACCCATGTTCATCTCTAATAATTCCATCAGTGTAATTATAAATCTTTAAATCATTAAATTGATGAACTATTTTATTATTCTCATCGCCACAAATTGGTACTTCCATTTCTTCATTTAGTGTGACTGATGTAATAAGTTCATCAAAACAATAACCTTCATGCTTAGAAAGAATTAGATCTACCATCGAGTTTATCGATTCCTCTGGTAATAATATTGCTTCATGTGTGGTTTGTAATAACGCCCCCCTTGAAAATTTGTACCCCATTCCTCATGTATTTCATCATTAATATCATAATTCTTATTTTCATGTATAATATGTGAATGTTTCCAAATGAAAGCTTTGTTTTCCTTATATTGTTCCATATCACATATAATTTTATTATTTTTTCTCTCCTATATCTTTACTGCTTTACTGTCCACTAAATCAAATTGTTTATTATACAAATCACGCCATTGAGGAAAAAGTAAATCAGTTAATATATCCTTGTTCAACTTCTCCACTTCCATAACAATTCTACTCAGTTTTTCATCATTTGTCTTGATTAATAGCTTCATATAGTTGATACCACAAGTGTTGAACAAGGTGTTGAACTCAGTCTTGGTGTCATTGTCTAAATCAACACCCATAGGTAGCTTAAAAAATCTTAATCCCATGGGTACAATCCCCAGGGATATACATTTTGTTAGATAGGCATTATCAATTTTAATACTCTTAATATTCAACAACTGTTTACCCATAAGGTAAATCATGTCCTTCAAAGTTCCATAATTCACACTTTTCCTTCTTTTCTGTGTGACTCTTTTATGTAGACACTGCTTGTAGTGAAATCACAGTCATTAGATAAAAAATTATCCAGTTTATTAACTTCACTATCTATACTATTAACCTGTAAAACAATGTCTCTTGGACTAGATGAATGGTGTACAGTACCTTTATCCGTATAAGGTTTGGATTTGGTTGTCGCCACATATGTTTTAACTGGCACTAACCGTTTAGGACGAGCTCCATTCCTCTCAAACTCATCATCAACTTTAAAAAGAGAGAAGTCAAATGTGAACTCATTGTCAGAACTGACACTAACACTATTGCCAGTAGTGTTTCAATGAACAGGCAGTTCATTTGTTTGAATACCACTCTTTAAAACATCCCCCTGACCATTAGGTATCAGGGACTGCGTCGATGTTTGTGTGGATAACACACCACCAGGCAAAGTATTTCCCTTTTTCTCCGCCGTTACATTTTGTACAGAACTAGGAATCCTTTGCATCCACCCCACAGCTTCAATCAATCGGGACACTTCAGTCCGCAAAGAGTTTACTTCTGACCTCAAAGAAACCAATTCGTCTTTGTCCAATAAAGCCTCCGTCTCTCTGCTTGCACTATCCATAGCTTCCAACTCACTCGAACCACTGCAGATCAACAACACCAGAATTACAGTATATAGACGGCAACCCACTGTCCACTAGGTTTATAGTTAACAGCGGAAAGAACACAGCTCAGACTGGTTAAAAACTTTAATAATAAAACATCTCAATAAAAACAACTCGGTTAAGCGCTTTCATCTGCGCAAAATGCAGACTTCATCAGAACCATTAAACTTTGTAACCAAACACTCTTTTAAAACCTTTTTGGTGCCAAATAAGTGCTACACAGATTTAAAGTGCTAGTGGCTAATTTCATATAGTCATTCATATAATACGAGAATTTTTACAAATTCTTATCAATGTCAGCTACAATCACTCAATTCATTGTCTATAACACAAATAAAAATCTCGATACCTATTATGACTATTTGAATTATTTGTAAAATGTATACTGTGTATACTGTATTAATGTAGCGATGGGGGCCTCTTGTGCCCCCATATTTGCCAACTTGGTTATGTTGGGGGTGGGAAAACAATTATTTATTTAAGTGTGGATATTACAAATATATATCCTACTATACTAGATTTCTTGATGATATGTTCATTCTATGGAATGGACCTGACAAGATTATTAAAGATTTCATTGAATATATCAATCAGACTACTGAGTTTTTAAAATTTACATACAATATCAGCAAAGAAGGGATATCATATTTAGATACATTCATAAGGCATACTAGTGAAGGATTTCAATCTGAAATCCATCGAAAAGATACCTTTTCTAATGAATATCTGGAGTACTCTAGTAACCACCCAAAATATATATTGAAAAATATTTTCAAAGGGCAATGTATAAGGGCAGCACGTATGTCATCTAATTTTGATGTGATGGAAAAGGAATTGGAATATATCACAACAATGTTTGCTAATAGGGGGTACCCCAGATGGCTACTAGATGATGTATCTATGTATGTTCGAAATGAGTGGGGTAAAAAGTATCCCCCCATACTGGGTGTTGAAATTAACAACATTAAGGTGAATAAAGTCAATAATGACGTTAATCCATACAATAAAGTATGTGTTTTAATGTATATACCTTATGTTAATGAAATTAAAAATATTATCACAAGACACTGGAATTCACTTATAGTAGATGACGAAGTAAAAATATTGTAGATTTAAGACCTAATTTTGTACACAAGATGGGTATGAATATTAAACAATATCTGCAGCACAGTAGTAGAGACCGAGAAAGCATCAATAAAGAAGGAGCAACTAGGAGATGTGGTTCATGTAATCAGTGCTCAGTAATTAATGAAAGTGAGGGGTGTAGATTGGAAGATATAAACAAGACGTATATAAAATTCAAGAGGGATAATTGTAACACGAAAAATATAATTTATTTGGCAAAATGTATTTTATGTTCTGCTTTCTATATAGGTAAGACGGAGAGGCAGTTCCGTAAGCGTATATATGATCATTTATATAAAATAAAGACTAAAGATATAAAGAACGCACTTTATAGGCATATAAATAAATATGATGACAGACATAATTTTAGGTTTGCCATTATTGATCAGGTGCATTTTTCTGCCAGCGGAGGAAATTTTAAAGCTATTTTAAGTAAAAGGGAGACTGTCTGGCAAATAAAAACGGATGCATCCAGGGAACCAGGATTAAATGAATATATATCAATAAAACCTCTTTTGATATTGCAATAATTATGCTTAAACATTATATCTTCATAACCATACTCATGCTTATTTTGAGTTATTAACTTTTATTTATATAATAAGTGGTTTCATTGTACTATGAGTTTTGAGATACGATATATGCAAATTATGCATTTATTCTGTAGGCACTAACTAGGGTAGTATATACTTATAGGTTTTACTGTAGTATAAGGTGTTTAAATATTTAATTTCAATAAATTTACAATATGTATGGAGTTATTTATTAATTATTTTATTAATTAATTATTTGTTTTTCATGTATTAGGAATTGGATATGCAAATTATTTATATTTTAGGTATGGACTAGTGCAATACATTATAATAAAATAATAGTGTTTAGTACTAGGTGATTATATATGGATAGGAAATATGCTTTTTTTTTTAAATTACATTAATACAGTATACATTTTACAAAGAATTCAAATAGTCATAATATGTATCGAGATATTTATTAGTGTTATAGACAATCAATTGAGTGATCGTAGCTGACATTGATGAGAATTTGTAAAAATTCTCGAATTATATGAATGACTATATAAAATTAGCCACTAGCACTTTAAATCTGTGTAGCGCTTATTTGACGCCAAAAAGGTTTTAAAAGAGTGTTTGGTTACAAAGTTTAATGGTTCTGATGAAGTCTGCATTTTGCGCAGATGAAAGTGCTTAACCGAGTTTTTTTTATTGAGATGTTTTATTATTAAAGTTTTTAACCAGTCCGAGCTGTGTTCTTTCCGCTGTTAACTATAAACCTAGTGGACGGTGGGTTGCCGTCTATATACTGTAATTCTTGTATTAAAAATAGAAAGAGAAAAAATTATACGGGTTTACTTTACATGGTCGACTTTTCAGAAAGTCGACTTTCATATGGCCGAGAGCATATGATCGACTTTCGGAAAGCCGACCATGTAAAATAAACACATATAACACAGCAAACACTAACTTTAAACTGTTAGCAGGGGGGCTACACCCCCCTGCACCCCCTGTGGGGGGATCCACCCCCACACCCCCGTAACTTTAATATACCAACTCTGAGATCGCACTACATTGCAGAAGAGGGAAATTTTCCCATTCCGCATTGTACGGAGATAGCGGTTCCCCATGGTCAGCTTTTCAAAAGTCGATCATATGGTCTCAGCTATATGAAAGTTGACGGGGACCCAATTATACATATACCAAGCATGATACATGTGGAGGGAATAGGAGTGCTGTAAAATACTGGGTGCAAACCAAAACATGTTTTTTATGGAAAAGAAGAGCATTTGATAAGTAACTATGACAATACAAATGCTATATTTGTGCAGAAATGGGACGTAATGTAAAATGTGAATTGAAATGTTATAAATTAAACTAAATTAGACATTTATGGATGGATTTAAAAAAGAATATAACAGTAAGGAATGAGAAAAAGAAAGAGAAGAAAATGAACAGAGGAGAATTTTTAGAAGTAGTAGAAATAGAAGAAAAACTAGATGAGAAAAAAAAATAATAAAGAGGACATAGAAGAAGGTTCTGAAATAAGTGATAAGGACATATACTAAGAGTTAGTAAAATAAAAAAAAGAATTCTATTGGTAAAAGGGTAAAAACTCAGAAAAAGAAAATTTAAAGGGCAGAGTACAAAAGAAAAAAGCAATGAAACGGATGAAAAATAATATATGCAATTATTGACTGGGGATTGATATAATGGTTAAGGTGTTTGACTCACAGATACAGTGTTTAATTCTCACCTTTGGGAGGAAAATTTGCTAAGCTTAGAATGGCCTATTAAGAAAGCTAGCATAATAATTAGCTATGAACTTATGAAACCATGAATCTAAGGAAAAGGAAAAATGAAAAATTTAGAGTGCTTTCTGTAAATGTGAATAGTATTAAGAATATAGTAAGAAGAATAGGGATTTTGGAGCAGTGTAATACATGTGATATAGATGTAATTATATTAGAAGACACAAGATTTTTAACAAATGAAGAAATATTACAAACAGAAAAACTATGGGGATGAAAGATAATCTGGAATTTGAGAAATGAGAGATGTACTGGAATAGCCATGTTCTGCAGAAATACAGTAAAGATATTAGATGTAAATTTAGCAAAAATGGGAAGATTAACAATTGTAGATTTAAAATAGAAAGAACAAGTATATATAATTATAACATTATATGCTTATACTAATTGTAAAGAAAGGGAAATCTAATTTCATCAGATTTTAGACTATGTAGTGGTAAATATGAACATTATAATAACAGGAGACTGTAATTGTAATTTAAGAGGCAAGCATAAAAAGAAAGGACATGATATAAGAAAAATATCAGAAGTTATAAAATGTGATACTTTAAAACTTTGGGACAAAAATCCACATACTTTCAAAAGGGGGTATGTGTAGAACTGAAAATTGATATTTTTTTAGTATCAGAAGGTTTAGTTATAGGAGAAGGGGGTAGTTAAAATAGGATTTTCTGATCATATTGTAATATGGCTAGAGATAATGGAAAACAAGGAATATATAAAAATAGGTGAAGGAATTATGAGGATAAATGAGACAGCATGGACTGAAGAAGGAAAGAGATTAGTAATACACTTATGAAAAGATCATATTACAGCGAGAACATTTTATAAAAATTGGTCTGAATTGTGAATTATATTTAAGGAAATTATAAAAAATGTCATTTTACAGTGGCAATATGATGTGAGAAAAGTAAAGAAAGAAAAACATAAAAGAACATATAATGATGCATTGGAAGATTTAGGGCACAATGATAGAAAGTACTTTGACAAAGAAAAACAATATGAAAGAAATCAAGAAAAATACAAGAATTGTTATATAAGCAAATATTTTTTTACAAGGAAAAGAGGAAAAAGCATTGAATTACTTAAGCAGCTCAGTAAAGGAAGACTGCAGTTTAATGAGAGAAATAAAAAATGTAAAAGGCGAAAAAGAAAGAACTCAGGAAATGATTATGAATAGTGTAGTATAATATGTACAATAAATGTTTAAAGAAAAAAGAAGGTAGTGAAAAAACATGAAAAGTAAAACATTAACAGAAAAAGAGAATAAAGAGTTGGAAAAGGAGATTCCTTTAAACGAACTAGATAAAGTATTAGGGCACGTAAATATAGATTCGTCTGCATGCCCAGATGGAATAGGGTTTGAAATGTATGGAAAATTAATGGACTGGCAAAAAATATTTTTTAAAAGAGTGTGAATGAATGGTTAAATGAAGGATTTATGTATAAAGAACTGTTCATAGGTTCATATATGTTTACTAGCTAACAGCCACAAGGGCCTTTTTAAGTTTAGTTATGCATGTCAAATCTCTGACAAGTTCTGATACCTTTTATAAGTGTAACCATGGGCCTGGGAGATGAACCATTTACAGGTTACCTGTGTCCGTTAGAGGCATAGGTGCCAAATGAGGGATGAATTTCTGGTTTCCCATCCAATTGCCCAAGTTGCACATGGATTGGGTTAGGGAGGAACTCTGCTTCACATGGATGGGGAGCCTGTTTCATAGATGAGGTAGTCTCTGGGATACATACCTATCTCTCCAGCAGGTCTTATTTATATCACAGGCAAGGTTTAAGTCTTTAGAATGGATAATTTTGGTGCTGTATGTTTCATGGATATGCAGGATGTTCATCACTGTGGGGTCTGACAATGCCCTGTATGCCAGGTATAGATCTCCCCTCAAAACCTGTAGGAGACAAAATACAGGGATAGGGCCTTGAGGCGGCCTGCATAGGACATTTTACTTATTTCCAGTATTCTTTTAGTGAGAAACCTCTGTGGACATTCCAACTGTTGGATATGTCTGCTTAGGAACATACCAAAGGGGGCATTTACTCAATGATAGGTCTGATGAATGCTAAATACAGTGGAACAATGACTTCCTTGGACTTAAATGCCATACCTTTGTTTATAAGTTGCGCAATATAGAATGATTTCCTTACCATTGTAGAAACATGATGGTTAAAGGCTAGATTATTAGCTATCTGTGTCCTTAAGTCCCTGACTATTGGGTCAACTCTAAGGGGTGTGTTGTCAATATGATAGTTACCAGAGATGGATGACTTCCCAAAGGATACTATTATGCATTTCTTAGCATTTAGTTTTAGTCCATGGCTCTGACACAAGTTGTTTGTCTGTGTCAACCCCTCCAGGAGAACATTTGTGTCAGTGTAAGATTCAATGACAACCCCTAATTTGCACTCATCTGCAAATTTAGTCAGCCAGAGACCACTGGCATTGGCCTTGACTTCTGAGAAGTAAATGCCAAAAAGGAGCGGTCCAAGGACTGATCCCTGAGTGACTCAATTTGTGACTGGCCTCTTTGTAGAGGTGGACTTCCCAATCTAACTTCCTGGGATCCTGTCTGTGAGCCAGTTGGCTATCCACTGGGTGACATACAGGTTTGTACCTAACCTCTTGAGTTTGTCAACAATGCTAGAGTGGGGTATTGTGTCAAATGGCTTGGCCAGGTCAAGGTAGGCAGTGTGAATGATTTTGCCCTCATACATTGCTTTGGTGACCTTCTCAAACAAGTCCACCAGGTTGAGTAGGTATGATCTGCCCTTGACGAAACCAAACTGGGTTTGATCCAGTGTCTGGAGGTTTACTATATCTCTGTTGATCATCTCCATGATAATTCTTTCCATGGCTTTACATATAAGACTGGTGAGACTTATGGGTCTGTAGTTTCCAGGGTCTGTAAATGGCACACCTTTGTGTAGAGGGATGAATGTTGCCTTTCTCCATTCATGAGGCACAAAGCCTGTTTGGAGGCTACAGTTAAACAGTAATTCCAGAGGCCCTGATAGATCATGTTTCATGCTATTTAGAAGGCATCCTGGGATATTGTCTGGGCCCATTAATGCAGAGTTCTTGGTCTTAGAGAGAGCATTAAAGACCTGTTCCCTAGTGATAGTATGGGAGTTATATTTGATGATATTTCCTGAGGGAAGGTTGAGAGGGGTAAAGTTGGAGCTGAATTTATCAGCCAGGAGGTTTGCTATTGTGGAGTGAAATACTTAAATTCATATGGAAAAAAGAAGATAGAAGACAAATAAAAAGCTGGAGATGGATGGTATTGAATAATAATGATTATAAGATCTTTATGAAAATAGTACAAAAGAGATTTGAAACTAAAATGGGAAATATTATGGAAAATAATATATATAGTATAAAGGGAAGGCTTGTCAAGAATTATTAATGATAGAGAACTTGTAGATGATATTATGGATAGAAAAGAAGAATCAAAAATCATGATAGGAGAGCTTTATAAGGCATTTGACACAAAATGACATGAAATCTTATGGGTAATAATGAAAGAATATAAATGAGAAAGTTAAGAAATTATGTATGTCAACATATAGTAATAATAAAGTAAAATACTTGTAAATGGATTTTTAAGCCAAGAGGTACATATTAAGAGTAGTGTAAGACAAGGCTGTCCAATGAGTTGCATACTCCTTGTATAGTTATGAATGTGATAGTATGTGAAATAAATTACAAAATGAAGGAGGCGTGTGGTATATAACACCTGAAGGGTTAGGAATTCCAGTTCTGTTAACATATGCAGATGACATTATAATAATTGCAAAAAAAAAAAAAAAAACAAAAAACAAAATCTGGATAAAAGAAGTAATAATTTACATAAATGAGTGTCTATAGGTGATAGGGATGACTTTAAATAAAGAGAAAAGTAAAGGTTTAGGTGACGTTGTAAAGATAGGCAGTATGTATTTTACAGTGAATGAAATTTCTGTGTTAGGTATAGGATGCAAGTATAATCCAATGGGGGAAAAAATAGAAGGAATAAAACAACTGTGTCTTTTCTGGAGACCATATAAATTATCATTCAGTAAAAAGGCTTATTTGATAAATTCAGTACTGATGGGAAAATAGCATACTTAGCAAATGCATTTATGTTGTCAACAATATTTGAAAAGGAATTATTGCAGATATTTTTTTTCATTTATGTGGATTCTAGATTAAACCCAGTAAAAAGAGGAGTATTGTATGTAAATAAAGAAGAAGGAGATTTAGGGTTAATTAACCCAGTGGTATATGCTGCTTCATTAAATTTGTACAAAGTGTTAAAGTAGATAAATGAAAAAAAATGAGAGATTAGTAGTAAAATTGTGCAAATAGATATATAATACATTTTGGAATATGGTAAAAAGATTAAAAAAGAAAAACAGTATATAAATGAAGAAATAAAAGGTTACCCAAAAAAAATATTTTTGAGGGAAATAAAAAATTATGATATATAAAAAGATAGATAAGTATGTTATAAGAATAAAAAACACATCTGAAGAAGCGTGCCAGAAGCACGCGAAAGCGCTCATTTACCTGTATATTTTTTGTTTTGGAATTAAAAGGATTTTGCTGGAACAAGAAGTGCTCTCGTGGTGTATCCTACTGGTTACTTTATTGTGATTATGTTATAAGAATGTAATAATAAAACATTACTATGTAAAACCACTGAAAAAATCTAATGGATGAAAAAAAATAAAGCTATAAAAATAAGAAGCGAATGCTCTAATCAGAAAGTAGAATGTCAAGATTGTTTATGAAGAAATGTAATGGTTAAATTGTCAGTAAAATGATATATGCCATATAAAAAGAAAAGTGGTGTAATATGTTTACATTATCAAGAAGAAGAAGAAACTATGAAACTTGTGTTTTTGAAATATAAAGGGGAAAACTATGTAAAGAAGATTTTTTTTAAATATAAAGGAAGTGGATAAAATAAATTTGGATATCATTACATATGGATAGTATAAGAATAGAAGTAAAGGATATGTTAAAAAATAGATAAAAAGATATTTTATGTTAAATGGATTATATAGAATGAAAGAATAAATGAAATTATGTTTAATGGTAAATGGATTTTAGCAACAATATTAAGTAAAATCATATGGTGGTTATCGAAAAAGGAGTGGGGGTCTAATAAGGATGATAGCAAATTAAATTATGAATATATGTAAACAGATTTGTATATCTATGTATTTGTGCATTTGTAAATATTTGTAAATATGTAAACATATAATAAGTTATTTTTGCATATAGATGGACCCCTACTCTTTTTGATAGGTGCCATGGGATCTTTTACATCCACCTGAGCTTCCACCATCTCAAACAGATGGGGCCTCGGTTTAACATCTCATCTGAAGGACAACATCCTTTTGCTGCACTGCAGTGTCAGTAATTGATCTGCTTGGTGTGGAAATAAAACTCACAGCCTTCTGCACTAAAGTAAACAGATAAAAGCATCAGTCCTTGCTATCATAACTAGTAGTGTAGTGTAGTGTACTGTAATCATGGCGTCTCTTAGCCATCTTGATAAGTCTTCCATATATATTTTATTTAGACTCACTTCTGGCAGGAACTGTCAAGTCTGGTTGGATAGTTATAGCAGGTATCACCGTGTCAGAATCAGGAGGGCTTTAAGTCACAAGCAAGTACAGTTTCACATTCAGAATAATGTTGCCACTCAGGGACAGCCTCTCTTTTGGTGCTTGAGTTTGTTTGTTTGTGTCTTTCAGCTTTTCCCGGTTAGGGGTCGCCACAGCGGAACTCCGGTCCACTAATGATTGGCAGTTGATTTTTACGTACCGGCTTGCCAGGCCTGATGCACAACCTTCAACGAAGGTACGCCCATTTACGCATGTCTCCATGCAGAAGACGCTCTAGCTGAGAATCGAACCGGACAGCATATTTTGGTGCTTGAGTCTTGCAATATAATTGTTCCATTACATTTGGTGCTGTCATGAATGCCTTTGGAATGAATTCATTCATGTCTTGTTCAGATACCATTGGTTATATCAAAAGAAGTGCCAATCTTTGGCCCCAACAATCCAATTTCAAGTGATTGCAGCTGATTTCATAACAACAGCTAATTGCTGCTCTGAATGTTCATTTTTTGGGTTTTGCACTCTCACTATTTCTATTGGATAAAGTGATAATAATACAATGGTTGCTTCATTATAATAAATATGTTACTTTTATTGATATATTTGCCAAAAACATTAACATTTGATATATGATGTGGCCACAGTAACACTGAAGAAAGCACACCTCTCAAGCTCTTACAGCAAAAAAACTGGGCAAAGCCAAAAATGATGGGGGTACAAATAGGGACAGATTTTAAATGTTGCTCTAACAAACTTAGAAAGTTGATAGAATAATAGGTTTGCATTAGCATGAATTTTCTGAAGGATGTTGAGTCTTAAACTCAAATGTTTGTCATTATTTAATGACTTTAATCTTCAGCTATTTGCCAAAAAAGTACAAATTTTAGGAGGAACACACCAAAAATATGAGGCATAAATCTGGACATTCTGTGAAAATCTGTACAGTTGAGAGGTATGAAGAAAAGGTATTTCATCTTCAATTTTCTTCCCATTAATAACTGTGAAAGTGATAATCTATCAGGCTGTAACAGACTGCTTCTGTATTTAAGCAAAGCTAGGTAATAATCTTACTTTGCTCTGGTAGCATACTTCCTTATGATGCTTTTGACTGTCTAGATAACTCTATCCCCTTTCCTCTGGACTGTGAGTATCTTAGACTGGTTGTGATATATGTGACTATCTATTCATGTGGAGCCTTAATGAAACTCCTGACTTACAAACAAAGAACCTCTGTTAGAAATAGGGACAAGTCGAACCTCAGGACTCAAAAAGTTTCTTTAAGAAATGCAACGACCGAATAAATTATTTCCCATTTTTATACTTTCAGGATACTTTGAGCAATAGTCTACATAGATAAGATAATGACAGACTTTCACTTATTCACTCCAGTGGAGCTCAGGAAGTTTGCGCTGTAATTTCCAATGGGCGGAGCCTAAGCCTTTTGACAGAATCAAATTATGTCCTCACATTTCAAACAAATGTTCATATTTCTGGAACCATAGGGATTATGAAAGAAGTATAAATGACAAACCTCTTCAGCACAAACTATTTTTATAGTGGTAGTATTCTTTAGGTTCTAGGTCTTAAACCAAATTTTATAAGTCACAGTAAACACAGTAACTATTAGATTTGTAATATTTTGTAAACAACTTACAATATCTCAGCAACCACTCAAGTTACATACATACTGTCAGTACCATTTTATTCATCTATCGGAGAGCTTTCATATGAGGCTAAAGAGTTCTGTCTGTGTTTCTTGGTTGAGATATTTTGAAAAATGCAAAAATTATATATATATAAATTAATATCATAAAAACAACAGTTAATATCTATTTACCTGCACTAAACAGAAGTCAAATATTAATGCAGTTGAGTTTGCCACTGTGTACGCTTTAGGATGAAATATTTTAAAACCTTCTACATTGCATAGTTTTGGAATTATTGATGCAAATATGAATAAGCAATATTCTGACACCTAGAGGCATCAGTAGGAGTTAACTGCAGGCGCACCTGGAGGCATCACTCGGATGTAATGAGTTAAGTTGAAACAAGTCAGTAGTAAGTTTGCTCCATGGCCTGTCTGGAATCTCATGTGGAATATTTTTTTCTTTCACTGTAGTTTTTTACAACAAACTGAATATCTGACATTTTCTCACCATGGTCTCGATATGATGAGCTATACCTGGCTGAAATGTGATGTTTCACATCCTCTCTTTGTACTCAAACCTGCGTCTCAGTTAACTGGTGACCCTGGCCAGTTTGTGAAATTGGAACCTCCTCAACTCAGAGCTGAGGAGCAAAAAAATAGTCTTCCCAGAACGGAGAAAAAATGTATCAAACTGCTTGTTACACTAAGGCCTTCAGACATAACCTCAAATGCAATATCATCATTCATTTATGAAGCTGCAATACCTTTGTGACTTCATAAATCAAAGCCAGTACTGTCCTTGTGTGTCACTGATGCCTAGTAATCATGCCCCACACTGTTTCCACCTGGGTCAACCCCCCCCCCCCATCACCCTGCCCTAGTTATGGTGCTGTTTGAACTTAACCATCACAAATTGTGGCTCATTAATTCTCTCGAGTACTTTGTTTCACAACTGTTTAGTCACTATTATTTTGCTGGATTTAAGCAATAGACCTTGCAGTTGAGTGTTTCATCACTGCATGTATAAAATATTTGTATTTGAAGTGGAAATGTATTTCTTCTCATCTAGCCATCATGGCATTACCATGTCTCTCATACCGACTTTGCAGACTGCACAAATTCTTGCAGTCCTTCTTCAACTGTTAGTAGGTGGGGATGATGCATATTAGTTCTAAGTTACAATTTTTCTTCTTTGCTTTCTTTGAGGTAAGTTCCACTAATGCATCAGCAATATGCATGAACCAGGTCTGTACGTGCTGGTCAAGTCAAATCTCTTGAAAGAAGAGCAAATGTATTTTCTAGTCATTGTAATGGTGCTCTATATATAGGGGAATTAGAAAAAGCTCTCTGTAATTGTTTATGATCTATTTCAACACAGACTTGCCTACCATAATTATGCATGCAGAATGTCTGACATCAATAAACAATAACAAGAAGTTCTTTTTCTGTTTGAGCATATCATGTCTGTAATAATGATAATGGTCTGTCACCATAGGTAATTTGTTGATCTTGCAGTACCATTGCTCCAGTATCAGGCTCACTGGCATCTGTTTTCACATCAACTGATTTTGTCACATCAAAACAGCAGCAGCATGTAGTTGATGTCACAGTTTTCTTAGCACTATAAATCCTTTTTATTGTGGTAACCCCCGATGCCACATTGTCCCTGAGATTCAGAAAAACACCTACTGCAATTGCACTGAGGCTACTGTGGGTATGCCTTGTAGCATGATGCAACTTGAAGGTCATTATCAAGTAAATAGCTGGAATTTCACAGCTCAAGCCGCTACTGATTAAAAACAGCAACCAGAAGAAATGGCAGATTCAGCAGAGAGAGAGAGAGAGTTCCCCACAGTTGCAACCATAAATGGTGCAAAGAGAAGTAGCAAACATGTTGCAAATGTGCACCTGTGCGCACATGTGCTACACAGCAATGCAATGATAATGGATAGAAGGCACAGTAAATCATGTCTAGTAATGGTTATATCAATGTTTATTACTGTAAATGGACATGGAAATGGGTGTACAAGAAAGTAGAAATAAGAGTAGAACACGCAGAGGAGCACACATAAGGAAACAAGTGATATAAAACTGCGAATGAGAATGGAGAAGATGAGTATTCTTTTCGATAAGCAGGGACCTTTTTTGAGAAGAAATGATGAGAAAGGATTTAGAGGCAAGGCAGGGGATGGAAAGAGGGTAGATGGTTGAAAGCAGGGGTATACAAATAAACAAACGTAAAACTAAAAGGGGAAGTGCTGACATATGGGGAGTTTGCCATTAGAAGTTTATCTATAGTAACAAAGGGAGAACATTGGGGATAGGGAGCATTGAACAACAAACAGGAGAATGAGGTAACACACAAGGAAGGGAAACACCAGAGTAAGGATTGAATGGGTATACCCCTTTCTGTTTCTACATTGCCTACGGTAGACCTGGGGAGAAATCAGTCAGCACCTTAACTATTTTCGCTACTGTGCCCTGCTTTAGATGGTGAAATCTGATTTTGTCAGGAATTTTATTCTCTATTTCTTCTCAAGTTATATTTTTATGCTATAGTCTGTTTTATCTCTAAGCAAAGGAGCATGCAGCCCTCCAGACTCTGTACCTCAGCTCAGTGACATAGGCATGAACAGACTCTTGTGGTTCTTGATCTCTGTTGAAAAATAAATAATGACTATATAACATACGCCTTTTAGGGTCATACTATTGTTTAATTATTGTATAAGAGATAAGACAAACTGCTTCTCTCTAATAAGATCAAATATATTAAGTGTATTAAATGCCAACCAGGAAAAGAAATGTTATTTCTGTACTTTTTTTGTATACTAGTTGCAACACAGAAGATAGCAAACTTTTTCAGCAGTTGTTTCCAGTTATATATCAAGTGACCCTAAAGAATCAAAATCATCAGACGACTTGGAGGGAGGAGGGAATACAGATTTATGGCAGCTAAACATTTGACCATTATATATTCTCATCAAGATGAGGAAGGCTCAATGTACAGGTTGACTGACTCACATAGAATATGATTTCTGGCCCGCTTCACCCCCCCCTCCCACCTGCAATTCCCCATCCACCCCCTATTCCCTACATTTATTTCCTCTTTTCCACACACATCTTCCAGCATAACACCACCCCCTTAAAAACACACATTTCTGTTTCCACTCACATTCAAGCAACTACTAACATTCCTCCTACCTTGGTTTGTCTCCTTTCCAATGTTAATATATAACACTTTCTATCTTTCTCTTCTTTGCCATAGAATGTACTCCATTTTTTTCCTAACTACCTACTTTTGCTCCTTCTGCTAACACCCATCTTTCTCCCTTCAACTTTCAAACAATACCTACCATATCACTCACTCTGTCAAGCACTCCCCACTCAAACTTCCCCCAGTTCTATTTAATAGTTCTAATTTATATTCTCTTCATTCAGAATTAAGCAGCCCATGTATATCTTATATCTTCCCTCCAGTACCATATCATTATCATTTAAACACTTGTCCTATATAGACAGACTCAAAAAACTCCAACTATTCTGTCTCATATTGCCTACTTAGAGGTGATCTCTGCTTGACTTCTTACAAAGCCATGTCTGACCCAGCTCTGTTAGAAATGTTACATCTAAAGAAATCCCAATCCCTCCACACCACATGCTCCAGAGACCTCAACCTCATTACCACAATTAACAGAACATGCTGGAGGAACAGGTTCATAACCCAGAGACTGCCCATGCTATGGAACAGACTTCCCATACATGTCAAGCAGAGCAGCTCGCTGACCCTCTTCAAGAGAAATCTTGATGAGTGGCTGGGAAATAAAAAATTCACCCCAGGGATCACTCTAGTGGCTCTACCTGACAGAGGCACTGGGAACTAAGGTCAGGTGGCACAATGCCAGGGTAATCCTATGGTCTAGGCTTGTAAAGGCTCCAGGGCCATTAGCCTAGTACACACCTATGAACCTAATAATCAGGTCCTGCACCTGTCCAAATGTCTGTACAAACTTTCACCAGACTTATTCCTACTGCTTCTTTGAGATAATATCAAAGCTAACCCATTTCTATATACATTCTCTTGTATCCTGATAATGCACAAAGTATAAGAAGCAAAACTGACCAGATTAATAGCTTCATTTCTTTACAAAAGCCTGACTTAGTTGCTATCATGAATCATAGCTTAAGACCAACAATCCTTCTTTACATCATTTTTTCCCCCTGGTTGTAACTACTTTTTTTTACCCCAGACCAGACGCAAGACAAGGAGGCAGAATTCTCATTCTGTCCAATTCACACTTAAATGACCTGCTGCTCACTCAGAGAAATGCTAACACAAATAATTATTCTAATGGGCAAGTTGTATCTATTCCCTTCCAAAAGAATATTGCACTACACCTCGCTGTAGCATATCTAGCACCTCAATCCTCACACCTCAAACAAAATAACCTACTAAAAGAAATAATTTCATCTACAAATAATTTCAAAAATCTCATAATACTTGGATATTTCTATCTCAGCCTTTTCAGTCCCATTTCCAATGACCTGAGTACATTTCTGAAACAATTCAGCCTTACCCAGCTCATATTTCAACCTACTAGACCTAACCTTACCACGTCCTGCCACTCCCTCCTAGATTTCATATTAACTAACAAACCTTTTCTTATCTCAGACATTTAGCATCCATCCACCATTTTTCAGTAACGACTGCCCTGCTAGTTTTCATATCCATCATCCGTATGTAAATATTATCCCAAAACTCATAGTTTCTGTTATAAATCACAGAATAACTTTAACAAACTTAAAGCCACACTGTCCTTTATTGACTGGTCACCAGTTCTGAATTCATCTAACCCTAACAATGTTGAAGAACTTCTTACCTCTGTATTGACTGACCTGCAAAACTCATGCTTCCCAGTGATCCAAAGAGTATACAAACCTAAAACTAACAACTGGTTAACTTATGAACTTAAAGCTCTTCTACAACTCACAGACAAGGCATGGCCTTCTTGTAAAGCACTTCCTACTACTATGAATAGACAGCTCTACAGCCAGCTATGAAACATTGCCTACCAAGCTATATACTATCATAAAAAGTAATCTAATGAAATCATACCAAACCTAATGAATAAAATCACCCAAAAACTTCTGGAAAGAGGTCAGCTGTCTTACAGGACAGAAGAGCCTTCCCTCCATGAATTCCACATCCTCTCAACTTTCTGCCTCTGATTTCCTTTCTCATTTCAGCAACCATCCCAGCCCTTTCTCTAACCAGTTCCAAGCTGCATCTGACATCCCCCCTTATATACCCTTTCATTCTACTTCAGAACTATCACATCCAAAGACATCTACACTCTGAATAGATTAAACTGTATAGCCCCCCGATACTGACAGCCTTCACCCTTATTTATCACTGTAGAGTCATCACTGTGTATTACACTTAATAATATGCCTACTATCTGGAAAATGCTATTGTAAAACCTCTCCATAAGATACCCAATCCCTCCAATCCCTCAAACGTTTGGCCCATTTCTATTTTTCCTACCCTAGGAAAGATTCTGGAAAATTAGTTTACTTGCATCTCACTTACAACAGCCAATGCCACCTACTTTCCCAAAAGCAGCATAGCTTTTGGTCTGGTTGTAATACATCCACAGCTATCTGGACACTCAGTGACTACATTCTTCTTGGAATGGTCCAAAGCATAATTGCTGGAGCCATTTTTTATTATCTCACAAGAGCCTTTGATCTTGTTGATCACTCATTTCTCTTAGACCATCTCATTGAAATAAGCATTAGTGAGGACACACTGCCCCATTTCAAAAGCTACCTCTCTAACAGCCACTTTTCAGTGAATTTCATTTAATCAAACTCTACATCAGTCCTTCTGCAGAAAGGTGTTCCCCAAAGGACCTATTCTGGCACCCCTCCTATTTTCTATCAACACTAACAAGCTTCATTTTGACTTACGCCATCTTCCTCCCTGCTTTTTGCTGATGACATGGTCCTATTGCAATCCAACCACTCTATTTCTTATGTTGAACTTGAACTTCATGCTGATTTTCATGCCCTTTTTCAATGGATCATTGATAAACAATTATTGCTAAACTCTTCTAAAACAAAGACAATGCTTTGTGGCACTAAGCAAAAGCTCACTTCTATAATTAAAATGTCTCTTCCTTGAAATACTTAGTGATTTGGTTAGATCCCTTCCTAAATTTCCAACTCCACTTGGATAGACACATAAAAATAAACTCTCTCCTATTCTGGGCTCATAGGATCTCTTTTCTATCAAGACCCTGTAGAAATGCCATACGCAAAGGTATCTTACTGGCTCAGCTAGAATATCATCTTCCTCTAATTGCTGCAGCTTCTAAAAGAAATGTATTCACAAGTCAGTCTGTCTCAAATGCCATTTACAGATTCATCACTCTCTCCCCAAGAAATGAACACCACGGCAAAACCATGAAAAACACTACCTGCCTACCTGTGAAACAATGTGCTGACTTTCTACTTGCCTCTCAAGTGTTTAAACTTATAAAGAATGGCATCTTTCCCCCCACTAGCCTTCAGACTTTTATGAGATGCACCAACATACAACCTTAGACATCCTAACTACTTATGTCCCTCCTCTGAACCCCCCCAAGCTAGGCTTCACTGCACAGACCATGCTTTCTGAGTCTTTGGTCCCAAACTGTGAGAATCTCTCCCTTCTTTTCTTAAAGATCATTCCTCTTATCACATTTCCCAATCAGAAATACAAGCACAGTTCTATACTTTAGGAAAATGCAACTGCTATCTCTCTGATCATATAGGTTAACTCTTTACTCCCTTCTTCTCTCTACATACCTTGCTCTGACTCTATTTTATTTGTGATTATTTCAGAGTGCAACTCTGATTTCCACTCTTTTTATATAATGCATGTATATATTCTGTTATTTCAGTCATTCTGTATGTAAAGTCATTTCCCTGTTGCCTTTAGGCACTCAAGCCAGCTATGATATTCACGTTGTATATACTGTAATGTATGTATATATTGCATTTTGTCATTCACTCCATATATAACATCGAGTATAGATTGTGTTTACCCTGGGCTGAGACTGAAATAGGTCAAATGGGATCAGTTACCCTGGGCTGAGACTAAAAAAAAAATTTTATCTGCTTTTACTCTATTTGTGTTTCTTCCTACTTTATTTTGCTTTTGCGTCATCTTAAAAGTACTCAGTTGTATTTATTACTGCTTGGTGTAACTCATTCTAAACCTTTTAGTTTAAGCACTTGGGGTTCAGACCAGTTGTTTTACATTAAGAAGGTTTGTGGTCTGCACTGTAGTGGCAGAACAGGTAGCTTACATCCTTCTAAGTTGGGAACTGCTGATTGAGGGCTCAGTGTCTGTTATTCTAAAAGTGTATTAATTCTGGTTTAAGCATTTGGGCTTCAGGCCAGTTATTTTACATTAAGAGGGTCCGTGGTCTGCACTCTTGTGGGAGGTGAGGCTGGACTCTGCCCTTCTGAGCTGGGAATTTCTGGTTAAAGGCTTATAGTGCCTGCATATTTGAACTGCTTCTTACTGAAATTGGTACACCTTGTTTGCTGTAGCATAGACTAGATCCAGGCCTGCTGAATCTAGCTTTGTTTGTATAACTTGAGCACTAATCCAGGCATTCTTTAAAGTATTCAATTGTATTTATTACTGCTTGGTAGTAAGTTGGTTAAAGTGTAGCTATCATTCTAAGTCTTTTGGATTAAGCACTTGGGCTTCAGACCAGTTGTTTTACATTAGGAAGGTTTGTGGCCTGCACTGTGGTGGCAGGACAGGTAGCTTACATCCTTCTAAGTTGGGAACTGCTGATTGAGGGCTCAGTGTCTGTTATTCTAAAAGTGTATTAGTTCTGGTTTAAGCACTTGGGCTTCAGGCCAGTTATTTTACATTAAGAAGATTCGTGGTCTGCACTCTTGTGGGAGGTGAGGCTGGACTCTGCCCTTCTGAGCTGGGAATTTCTGGTTAAAGGCTTATAATGCCTGCATATTTGAACTGTTTCTTACTGAAATTGGTACACCTTGTTTGCTGTAGCATAGACTAGATCCAGGCCTGCTGAATCTAGCTTTGTTTGTATGCTTGTTTGTTTGCTTGTTATTTCCCTGAAACGCTAATTTTACCTAAAACGTGGCTTTTCAGCGCTTCTGTGGATCCCTAGTGATATCTGCATTGCTTAATGTACTTATTTCCTTGTTTCACTTGAAAGAAAGTTACTGTTTGTCATTTTTGCATTTAAGTTACCTGTAACACATTGCATTTAAGTTACCTGGCACTTGCTCACTAAAGCAATTATATAAGTCAGCACTAAAAAATTAAAAACACTACACCCTCACAAACTCCCCTTGAGTACCTTGTTCCCCATTGTCCCTTTTTTCAATTATAAAGGAATTCCCAATACTATTCTAGCATGTCCAAAGGTCATTTGTCAATCTCCTCTCTGGACCAGCTGGTGAATCTGGGAATCTTGAGGCAGTGTTACAACTGCCTCATGTACACAGACAACCCTCTCCTCCTCCCAACAAATTCCAACACATGTGAGAGATGCAACCATATAGCCAAACTGGAGGCTAAGCTCTCTCAACTCAGTACTGGCGTAACCAGTCAGGAGGAGAAGGAAACCACACTCGCTACAATTCCAGTCTCACATAGACCTGCCAGAACAGCAAACCAAACACATAAACACACAAAAACATACTCAGAGGCTCTAAATAAAAATCTGCCTAAGCAGCAGAGACCTCCAAAGCAGACACCCAAGCAACCACTACCCCAAAACAAAACACATGCAACACATAGCTCACAAAGCCAGTGTGCCGAACAGTCACAGCCCTTAAGGCTAAACAACACACCTGATACACTTGTAATAGGTGACTCTATCATCAGGCACACTGGCGTCCCGCTCACCAGGCTGAACAAGGAGAAGGTCACGGTGAGCTGCCTGTCAGGTGCTAGGATCCGCCACATAACACAAGCACTCAGGTCACTCCAAGGCAAGTACAAATATGACTCAGTCATTGTCCATGCTGGTGTGAATGACCTGAGATGTACCTCCCTGGACTACATGAAAAGAGACATAGAGGAGCTCTCTGAGCATGTAGCCCAGGCCGGTATGACCCTGACCTTGAGTAGCATCTTACCCTCACCAAGAATGATGCCACAATATGAAGACTAGATGATCAATTTCAACAATTGGCTTAAGTATTGGTGTCATTCAAAGGGGATCCAATGCCTGTCAGCCTGGGATGACATGCTCGACAAGCCACGCTGCTTCGCTAGGGACGGCTTGCACCTGTCACCCCTGGGCTTTTGGATATTGGCAAAGGCTCTTGCTACCCCCATAGTGCCTTTTTTAGGCAAGGCTCAAAAGACAAACCTACCTCCATAGGTATCACAAGGGATAAGAAACTAAGAGTAATGCTACTCAACGCCAGAAGTCTAAACCTCAAGATGCATGCACTCAAAACTTTCCTTAGCATGGAGAACATCGATATCTGTGCAGTAACAGAAACCTGGTACAAGGCTCCCAAGAGCACCCCAGCACTACCAGGTTATACCTCATACCATGCTTTTCAGCCCCAAAACTTGGACCAAAACACAAAAGGAGGGAGAGTATCAATATTTGTCAAAGATGCCCACACCTCCAGGTTGGTGGCACAGCATGAAGCATCAGAGACTATCCATGTGCCACTAACAGTGGGTGAAACTGCCTTCCAGTTTATAGCCTGCTACAGACCACCCTCCCAAACCCAGGAACCCCACTCGGCCTTCCTGAGAGCACTGGAAAATATGAAGGTCTCTCCAAACACCATTATATTGGGTGACTTCAACTACCCAAACATAGACTGGGAGCATTACTCTAGCTCCAACACCCTAGCCCAAAGGTTCCTAGAATTTATAAACTCAAATGCTATGGAACAACTTGTTACCACTCCCACAAGAGGGGAAAACATACTGGACATGATCATCACCAACATGGGGACTCTATGCTCCAGACCAGAAGTGTATCCCTCACTGGTAAGATCAGACCATAAACTAATCTCATTGGATATTCACATCCTGACCCCACCCCCTACCCAGAAAAACCACAGTGAAAAACTTCTCTAAAGCAAATTTCACACTCCTCAAAACCGAGGTGGAATCCTTCAAAGCCCCCGGGCCTGTGGAAAATGCGGCCCAGACCGCAGAATCCTTTATAAACGCATTCTATGAACACCTTCAGGAATGCATGGATCATGCAATCCCAAATAAAACCAAGACCCAATCCTCCAAAGGCAGATGTCCTGTCTGGTGGACCCCAGCCATAAGCAAACTATACAATAGAAGGAGGAAGCTACTACATGATAGAGCAAAATCCCAAAAAGGGAAGACATCTCTTGTCAGTATTAGCAAAAAACTACGGGTACTCATAAAATCGTCTAAGGCCATCTTCGAGAGAAAAATTGCACAGGACACTAAGGATAATCACAAGGCTTTCTTTAGTTATGTTAGGAACCTGGGTGGGAATTCCCAGATATCCTCAGAATTAGTCCAAAATGACAAAAAATACACCGAACCCACAGACATTGCCAACATCCTAGCTGACAGGTTCAGTGCAAACTTCTCCCCCCCCACCAAAAGGGCAAATATCTATCCCAGCAGAGTGCTGTCCCCCTGACATCTCAGATGCTCAGGTAAGAGCTTCCCTCTCCAAAGCAAAAAACACAGCATCAATGGGACCAGACAGTGTCCCGGGCTGCATCCTACATGAACTCCAAGAAGAGCTAAACCCAAACATAAAACTACTGTTCAATCTCAGCCTTACTACAGGATATGTACCCAAAGAGTGGCGTACAGCAACAGTGGTCCCTCTCCACAAAGGTGGTGCCTCAACGGATCCTGGAAACTATCGCCCCATAAGTCTGACTAGCTTGGTCTGCAAAGCTATGGAAAGGATCATCATGGACCTCATAAATAAAGATATTGGGGACCTACAGACACTGGATCCTACCCAGTTCGGCTTTGTTAAGGGCAGATCCTGCCTCTTAAACCTGGTCGATTTCTTTGAAACAGTCACCAAGGCCAATGACAAGGGGAAGGTGGTCCACACAGCCTACCTGGACCTCGCAAAAGCCTTCGATACAATACCCCACTTGAGCATTATAGATAAGCTCACCAGCTTAAATATAAACCCCTATGTCACTAGATGGGTTGCAAACTGGCTCAAGGACAGAACCCACATGGTTAGAATTGCTGGAGCCATGTCAGACTCCAAACCAGTTACAAGTGGCGTCCCACAAGGCTCAGTCCTGGGACCTCTCTTGTTCGGTATATATTTCTCGGAGGTACAGGCCAACATGGAAGGACTGTGACTGACCAAGTTCGCAGATGACTGCAAACT
Source organism: Protopterus annectens (assembly GCF_019279795.1). NCBI lineage: Eukaryota > Metazoa > Chordata > Ceratodontiformes > Protopteridae > Protopterus > Protopterus annectens. The sequence continues at coordinate 222,114,516 of NC_056740.1, forward strand.
GGGTGCCATAATCGACTCTCCAGCCAACACAAGCATCCTCCAAAAGGGCCTCATAGAAACAGACAACTGGTGCCAGAGCCATGGCCTCAAGCTAAACGCCAAAAAGTGCATAGTCATCCCTTTTGGCAAAAACAAAGTGCCCACAAATTACCACATAGGTGGTAATCCATTAAGTACAGAAGAAGTAATTAGGGACCTGGGGACCCAAGTTGATAGCAATCTCTCATTTGACAACCACGTGGCCAAAGTGCTTAGAAAAACATTTTATATAGCCCACCTAATCATGAAGGGATTCACATCTAGATCATGGGAGGTCATCGTGCCTCTTTACTCATACCTCATCAGGCCCATAATTGAGTACAATGCCCCTTTTGGGATGTACCTTACCAGACACCTGCAGCAACTGGAAAGTCCCCAAAAGTACCTCACCAAGAGGATCAAAGGGCTCAAACAGATGCCATATGCTGCCCGGTTAAAGAAACTCCAGCTCTACTCAGTGGCATACCGCCTGCTCAGAGGCGATCTGTGCCTGATGTATAAAGCCATGTCCAACCCGGAATTAATGGACATGCTGCACCTCAGAAAATCCAAATCCCTTTGAGCTACGCGCTCGAGAGACTTGAACCACTGCACTGAAATAAATAGGACATGCTGGAGGGACAGATGCATAACCCAGAGGCTCCCTTCACTCTGGAATAAAATCCCAGTCCAGGTTAGGCAGAGTCCCTCACTGACTCTCTTCAAGAGGAATCTTGATGAGTGGATAGGAGATCATAGGTTTACCCCGGGTATCACTTCTGTGTCACTGTTAGACAGAGGCACAGTATACTAACCTCGAAAAAGGGCATATCAAAATTAATTTAAAATGGGTGGCGAAAGCCAAACACACTCTGGCTAGGCTTATAAATGCCCTAGGGCAGATAGCCTAGTATGAACCTATGAACTTATGAGCCTAAATGGGATCAGATACCCTGGGCTGAGACTGAAATAGGTCAAATGGGATCAGTGATTTAACCCTGGTTAACAAATTCAAAATAAATAAAATAAACATGTTTCCAGTAGGACAGATGACATGACAACAACACTGTTGCAACTGAAAAAATAATGGTGTATGATGCTTGATTTGCTGTAGAGTCTAGTAATTACCATTGCAGTCAACGGCTAACCTGTCTGAGAAGCTTATTCTGCATCATTTTGTTGCAGTGTGACTTTTTATTGCAGCTTTGTTGTTTGTTTGTTGTTCACTTGATTCTTTGCATTTTCTCTGTCATTTGGCACTGATTAATTCTGATTTGCTGGTTTAAATGCCTTTTCTGCTCTGTTTGGGGGTTTTCTACTTGTTTTATTGGGACATCTCATCATTTTGCCATGTAATTTTAATTAGTAGTCTAGTTGTAGATTTTGTTTGGATTGCATTGCATTTTCTCTGTCATTTGGCACTGATTATTTCTGCTTTGCTGGTTTAAACACCTTTTCTGCTCTGTTTGGTGGTTTTCTACTTGTTTTATTTTGATATCTCATCATTTTACCTTGTAATTTTAATTAGTAGTCTAGTTGTAGATTTTGTTTGGATTGCACTTTTTATCAGTTTCCCACAGGTAGTAAATGTGGCCACTGGTTATATCTGTTCCACTGCCCAGAAAGGAATCAAATAACTAGTTCTACTTGATCTTACTCTGACATCATGCCATATTGTCAGTTCATCAGTGCCACCCAGACCTCATTAACAGATTCAGTAACAAAGACATGCAAGATCCAGCCTGGATACATCCATACCTTTTGCTGTCATAGCAGCAAATGTATAACCATAGAAGGGCATTGTGACACTTCTCATATAATTTAACATTATGGGTAGCTGCTACTAACCTAATTACAATCATTACACAAAGAAGAGAAGTTTGTGAGGAAAGTAGGATGGGTCAAATGAGGATATTTTATTTATTTTATTTTATTTATTTAACATTTGTTTACCAGGAAAGTCCAAGTGAGACAGAGTCCATTTTCAGCAGAGGCCCAGGGAGAAAAGCTCCAGATACATATCTTTAGAATGTGGGAGGAAACTGGAGCACACAGAGGAAAGGAATTTTATTATATAGACCTTGCTACTTAGAAGCTGTCAATACATTTTAAGCTTCATATAAATGAGATGTATAAGTGAGCTGGAAAAAGTCAAATTATGGCAGTTTCTGCAACTCAAACCAGCTTTACAATCATGGGCCAGAAGACCACAATAGTATGTGGTATTTTTCAGGGAAGAGAATCCCTTTATTGTCCTTACTAGATATCAGCTATAGGAAAGGGATCCCACAATTTGTAGATAATGTTTCTAAAATGTTTTTAAATCCTTTTGTTTATCATATTAGTCCCATTTAGCTAGTGACCCTTTTCATGGGAGACATAAGGTGATATTTATACTACTAGCAGAAATGTAGCCAGAGTATCACAATTCTTCCCATACTCTTTTTTTTTTTTTCAACAGATGTTGTAGGATCTTGTACATACATTAATCTGAGCTACCACCAACTCAAGCAGATGGCACCTTGTTTAATATCCCATGTGAAAGGCAATACTCTCAGGAATACAGCACCCTCCTTATGTTGTCAATCTACCTGGTGTAGGAATAGAACCCACATCCTTCTGCACGAAGGGCAAGTGTGTTATCTGTTGTTCCTCAGACACTGCAATGTAACCAAGCCCTCCCTGAACATGTAATGGCTAGAATGATGTACTGAGTGACCTGCTGACAAAGGCAAGGGACACAATGTAGATGTAACCAGGAGCCGCTTAACTTAAGCAGATCTTTCATTTCCTGAAATCAAGACAACATCGTGCATTATGTGGCATTTGATACTAATGCTATCATAGAAAAGAAGATACGTTATTCAGTCTAGCTGTCTGTGCAGTCAGATGCCAAAGGTGAACTGCATGAATGTGTATTGGCATTATCAAGGGACCAGACAAGTGTGGGAGAACTTTTGTAACCTTTTCATTGAGAGTGCTGTACTACAGAGTAACACTTGAATTTAGCCTACTGGCTCTGCACATCTGTTCATTGTACACTTGCAAATGATGCAGATACTTCATAGAGCTTTCAGGTAAGCATTTCAATGTGTTAATATAAACAGCAAATTCAAATCCTTGCACAGGCCATCTAGGAGTTACTGCCACTTTCTTTTAGAGTCCAACACTTTTTCCCAGAAGTAACACTCTGAGTGTTAAATGTCTCTCCCTTATCTCAGGTGGGAGAGAATTCTACAACCTAACTGTCCTGAATCCAATAATGTTATACATTGTTTTCTAGTTAATAATAGGTAAGTCAACAAACAGATTATTATTCCTAGCATCTCTTTCATGTGAAACAAAATGAAAACATCATTCATAACAATGGTTGTACAAGCAGTGGAAGTGAGCTAAGAACTCTAGATCTGAAGTAGTTCCACTTTTGTTTCTTTGCCATCTGACTAGGAATGTGTAACCCACATGCAGGTGAAGGAAGAAACACATACCGTTCAACAAGCAATGGTCCCCAGTCTCTTTAATTAGCATAATGGGGAAGCATTTCTGAACTCACAAAAGCAGAACTGATGTTGCTTAATGAATACAGTTATAATCATGAGTGCATTCCGTTAGTATTAAAATGCATGCATGCTATGGGCTTAGTGCATTTAATAAAAACATAAAGAAGGGAGAAGAATGAGCTTATAATGCAAAATCTGGTACATATAATTATGATTATGATGCAGCTGTATGTTCCATTGTATTTAGGACATTTAATAGTCATTTAAACAGCAAGCTTAAGAGCAACACATTTTTGTTATTGTACTTACCAGTATTTGGGCATGTTTATACGTACAGCTCTAGTGTATGGTTTAATCCACTCATTGGCTAGTAAGCAAATGTAATAATTTAATGAAGACAGAAGAACTGTAATTTCCAAAAGTGAAGCGAGCAGGTAATTAATGGTGTAAATGAAGAACTGCATTATACTTCCTTGTCGCAATTTAAAGTGTTTTTTCAGCTTTTGCAATGTGTTTCCTGACAGAAAACAAATTAAGACTACTTATTTCTCTCCACCCACGTTCACACATAATTTGTTAATTGCTTATTTGAATGAGTGAGTAGCTAATTGCCTAATTAAGTTTTCATTATTTAAATTTGCACTGTTGTTACCCCTTTGAAGACTTTTGTGCTGAGGTGTTATTTGTAAATCAACATATGACCAATTAATAAAATAATCGAGCACCGGAGCAGTTTTTTAACCTTCCTTCCCTAAAATCTACCACTCTCTCTCAACTTTACATTTTGATTAATTGCAGTTTTTGCAGTATCAGAATCCATAAGTGAGAGGTTTCTTACTTGTTTTTTTTCTAAGAGACTGCTGCAGATTAGTTCCTCACATTGACAACATCCTATACTCCTTCCCAGGAGGCAGTTTGCTTTCCTTTCTTTAGCAGAACACTGCCCAGAATACTTTGTCTATTTTTCTCTGGGAGAGGACATTGCTGTCCACTAACTGACCTATTATCATAGCCATTACACTTCATTAGCCGTTACCCCTACACATCAAATGCCTGCCATGCAGGCATATAAATAAATCAAGGCATGGTCATAAATGAGTATAATGGTCAAAGTAATGCAGTCATGTAGATTTTTCAATAAATATTGCATTCATGAAATGTGCACAAGGCAGGATTTTCAGGGAGCCTTCACTAAACCACACAGTTGCAAAGCTGATTGTGCTACTGATGATACTGTTACCCATCTCTCTCCAAAATCAAGATATCACTTTGTATGTTTCAATTTACCAAGATTTCTGTACTAATCTGCCTTGCAATCTGTCAAGGCAGACTTGACTAAGGAGTTCCATAGCTTCCACTAGGTCAATCAGGTTAGTTTAAAAGCTAGTCTAAAGACTCATATGCCCTCCCCGTACTTATTATTGCCTCCTTAACCACTCCTACCTTTATATGACTCTCACACGATAAAAAACAGTATGCACCTAGCTAACTATTGCATGTTAGAGAAGCAAAATATGAGAAACTTCATAAGAGAAAAACAGGAAATTTTTCCACATCCCTAATGCGATCAAACGTTCAGGAGCGGCCTTGGGTCAGCTGGTGCCCTAGACAAAAGGGCTCCATGGTGCCCCCATCCTGGTCTACTTACAGCAAATAAATACTGGAAAGGCGCCCTGCTAGAGCGGCGCCCTAGGCGGCTGCCTAGTTGGCCTATGCGTAAGGCCGGCTATGCAAGCGTTTTAGTCAACAGATCACTGACCTATTGAACATACTGCCCATATGCTGGCATGAGTTTAAATTACCTGTTTTTGTCATGAATATGTAAATGTGTCAAAGTCACAACTTCTGCTTTTATGAGAGGTGGGCCTCCTGGGAAATGATATCTAGATGCTTAGGGTTGTACTAATGAACTCTACTTGTTAATACAGTAATTACGTGACTGACTCTTTCAGTCCTGACCTTGATCACCTCTCTCTCTGTCTGTTCTGAGTCCTACATGACACTTTAACTCCACACTAACTAAGCCATTATTTTGCCTTGAGCAAGTCTATCTCAGGCAAAGGTTGCCTGGCTGTGTTGTATTTTATATGTAAATATATATATATATATATATATATATATATATATATATATATATATATATATATATATATATAAATATATATATATATATATATATATATATATATATATATATACATATACACACACACACACACACACACACACACACACACACACACACACGCATGCACACACACGCACACACACACACACACACACACACACACACACACACACACACACACACACACACACACACACACACACACACCCTATTGTGTATTTATTTTGACATAATAAAAAGCAGAATTACTTTATCTCCTTTGTCAACAGCTTCTTTTTTAGCTCTAATCTTGCCTTGGGCTTCCTTATGTCCCTGCCTCCTGTTTTCAGTTTCATATGTCAAGTTTTTCAGCCTTTAGATTTAATTTTCCCAACCCTATCTTGACATGTCTGACTGTTTTCATAAACACCCACATAAACCACAGGGGCTTCATATGCTTCTCTCACATCCTTTTTCAGCTGCAAGGAAGTTTAAGTAACTTTTCTTCATACCGCAGAGTGTTGAGTTCTGTAGGACTGAAACATTTGTCTGATTAGCTATTTCTGGAGATTTGTCAGACTGACAGCCTTCTGCATCTCTGACGACATTCTTATGTGAAGGAACAGCAGAACACAGCTTCCCTCCTGTATACCACACTAGAAACACATCATTATTTTCTAAGTTGATAGCATCCGTCACCCCATTTAGACTACTGTGTTAATTTCCATTTTATAAACATAGTGTCAAGTCATTTTCTTTTTATAGACTCCAACTTGTTAAATGAAATTATCAGAAATTTACTACAGCTAGTCTAGCTAGTACAAATGTCATCCAAACTGTTTGCAAAACAGCTTAAGGTGTCAATAAATTAATGATTCCCTTTTGTTTTGTATATTTTCTGCTGAATATTTAAGCACTTTTATTTCATTTGTTAGTCAGTTTAGTATTGTGGTTGCAAGTGACTTTTTTGCACTTCACCTAGGTTAAAAGAAAAACAGATAAACAGCACAATAAAACACCGAAAACCAATGGAATGCATTTATTTTTGTACTGCAGGTGCAAGGAGACATTGGGAATAGGACATATATTAAAATGCAGGTTTATTTTCACCAGTCAAAAATGAAAACCAAGGCAATAGACTGGGTCTATATTAATTTGGCAAAGGTTCATTTCCATGAACCTTTTTTCATTGACCCAAAACCACTGAACATTCACATCAGCGAAAGATTTACATAGGGAAAGAAAAGCAAGCAGTTGGCCGACAGCAGAAATTTACCCTTTTCCCCACAGTAGTATGACCTTGGAGTTGGTATATATAGTTGGGGGTATGGGGGGGGTCTGGGTCACAGCTCCCCACATGGGTGGGTTTGACATACTGTGGTGTGTGTTACAGTGGTAGTGTTGCCCAACTGGTTCCTTTCCCTGTTTAAATGTTTGTTTTTTATGTGAACGTTTGCTGAAGTGAATGTTCAGTGGTTTCAGGTCGATGAGAAAAGGTCCGCGGAAATTAACCTTTGGCAAATTGATATAGACACAATAGACCACTTGGCTTTCCAGTTTCAGATAAAAATAAACAGTACATTAGGCTGCTTTCTCTGTCAACACAGCCCACCGAGGTTACAGGCTGTATGTAAAACTAACACCTAAGGATGAAAGCCTCCCCAGATTCTGGTTCTAGCATCACAAGCAAGAAGTTTCACACAAATTAGTTTCCACATGTGCATTCTGCAGGTTTGCCCCTAGTGGGCTGTACCACTACACACGTCCAAGGTCTTCCTTCAAAGTGACCCTCCAGGGGAGGAACTAACTTCCTGGTTTGCTACTTTCAGGCATCCTCATTACGTACACCATGAATTATTAATTAAAGCCTTGTTAGCTGGTTAACTGCTGTGAGAATATTCCCACATTCCATACTGCAGTACACTATAAGCACCTGTGATGTCCCTTCTCTGGGCCAGTAATTAAGGAGCCTTAATCCTCACCACTGACATTGGTGGAGAACTTTCACTTAGAGCAAAAATGGATACATACTGTATTTTTAGATGCAGTTCTCTGCGTCAAGCACAATTTCCCTTAAGAGCACACAGGGAGCACACTCAGAACCAGGGCTAGGTTTTCCTCTCCAGGCCCCAAATAAGAATTCATCTTTCTCTCTGCAGAAACCAGTGATCTGAGCCCCTGTTCCAAGTAGCTCACACACACACACACACACGCACACACACACACACACACACACACACACACACACACACACACACACACACACACACACACACACACAAATACACACACGGGAAAGGCTACTACAGATCTACCAGCTATGCCTAGACTATAAGGTAGTTCCACTGCCCCCAGCCAGCTACTCTAAAGCTCTTACAAGGTTACCCAATTAAACTGAGTAAATGTAATAATAATGCAAATGGTAGTGTTTGACCGATGCAACAAGACTTTCAGGGGTGACCACAGTGTCACCAAATAAATATAAGTACTCTCAAATGTTAAAATGTTCTCTAAAAGACCAGCTGCAATGACAATTTTTAAATATATTTAATAATAAATAATAAGAGCACATGAAAATACTGAATACCCATTTACAATAAATGCCAGAGTTTCAATCACAGGAAATATTAAAAATAATCCAGATGGAAAGATTTGCACAGATACGGAAAAGCAATACTTAATTAATCTCACTATATTTTCCTGACTGATCTAAAGGATGATTGTTTCCTACTTACTTAGCAGAGCAAGGCAAGATGATGTGGGTGAATGGTCTTTCTTGTCAGGTTCCCAAAAATAGACTGCCCTGAGACTTCTGTCTCATCTAGTATTAAAGCATCATTTCAGTCCTGGATTACAGAATGACATCACATCTGGTCATCTGACTCTGTGGTTCCCACACTACCCTCTTTACTAGAAGCTGAACCAGGATTTTGCACATATGTGTCACAATACACACACATAGAGCTTTGCTAAGTTGTGTTACTGCATCTGGAAGCTATAAAAACATTTCAACGCTTCCACCCTTCCAAGGTAGCAATTAGTTCTCCACAGAAGACAATACAGCAGTATTCCTAGTCCTTGTTTTCACAAACATTGTGCCTCTGGCTACATTCAGATCTGTGAGATACAATCTTTATGGCTTATACCAAATAATTTAATTTCAAACTATTTCTTCCTAAGGTAAGCTGGGCTGCGCTTAACCCTTTCTCTTCCAGCATCCTCTGTTAACATATATACATTTCAGCAGTTACTACAATACAGCCTGACATACATGTATATTTCTTTTCTAACAGGACCCACTGTTGATACATTTTTAACACAAGCAGCTTTATAAATACATTCTTAATACATACTGATCTGGTACCTCAGCAGTTCACCTTCTCAGGAAAATTCAACAGTTACACAAGATGCGTTAAATACAGGTAGGACACCAATAAATTAGCAACTCAAACAATTATATAATTAATTAAACAGACATTTTCCAATCAAGCTTTTAAAATTCATTAAATAACATTCAAATGTATCTTTAAATAATAACAATGGTACACATAAAATTCTCTTATAATATACTTTCTACAAAATCAAATTAGTTACAGAGACATTAATTTCAAGATTTAACCCCTGGGGAATAATATTCTATAATTGAATATCATTTTACTCTCTAATAAGTTCAGCTTATAAACAAAATCACCTCCTCTGGGAAGAAAAGGCTGAGCTAGCACACTGAAAAAAAATCCAGTGTCCAACCCTTGATGTACCTTATGAAAGTGATCAGCATTGGAACTTTTCAAATTACCATTTCTGATATTACCCAAATGTTCTAAAATATAGATTTTGACTTTCCGTTTAGTCTGACCCACATGCCATCTAGGGTTAGTACAAGCACATCCTACTATGTACACCACCCCATAAGATTCATAATCAAATCTATCATTAGCAAGGAAGTTTACCATTATACCTCTCAACCTCTTACAGCAAGAAATCTGGACAAAGCCATCATTAGTAGGGGGACAAAGGCACAGAAATAGGGACATTTTTAAAATATTGCTCTTATAAACTTAGAAAATTGATAGAATAATTGCTTTTGTATTAGCATGAATTTTCTGAATGGTATAATGTCTGAAACTCAAATGTCTGTCATTATTTTCTGACTTTAACCCTCAATGATTTGCCAGAAAAAACACACTTGTATATGAAATGGACAAAAAAATATGGGGCAACAATCAGGACATTCTGCAGAAATCTGTATAGTTGAGAGGTATGTTTGCCATTGATCTTAGCCCGTGACATGTTTCTTGCTTTAGGACAAACCTTTCAATACAAACAAGCAAAAGTACCTCTCTGATCAAAAGGCACAACATTTAGCCTTTGTTCAATACTATGTACTTCTTTCAAATTATAAAAATCTCCCATATGAAAATGTAATATGTTTGGGAAACAATTCACCCACCACCTCATCATAAGAAACCGCATGCCAAGAGTCACTAATTATCCTCTCCATTATTGATGAAAAAGGGGAATACTTGGTCATGAAAAATATTTTTTCAGTGTTATCCATTTTCTTAATATTTTCACTCTAAAAGGTGTTACTCCAAACTTTTTCAACCCTGTAAGTATCTCCACCATTAAGAATTTTCATTTAGCTTTATTCAATTACTCCTTCTAACAGTCTTCGATTAACCCTCATCAAACCTCCTTGAATTCTTCTTCAGAAGTATTAATATGTATTCTCCTCATTCCAAATGGTAAAGAATCTAACAGATGAGGTGGATGCATGCTAGAGGCATACAAAAAAATATTGACTGCTGTTTCCTTAGTAAAAGGTCATTAGTGAATTTTTGATGCCCCATTCACATACAATAAGACATCCAAAAATTTAATAAATTTCCTGTTCAATTCATATATGAATTTTAAACCATGGACATTTCTGTTAAGTTAATCAAAAAATTCAACAAATTCATTTTCATTTCCCTTACATATAAAAACAAATCATCAATAAATATTTTATACAAAACTACATGTTTAAAAAAACTGTAGAATACAACTTCCTTTCAATATCACCCATGCATATGATTACATAAGTCGGGGCAAATGAAGCCCTCATTGCTGTGCCCCTGATTTGCAAAAAAAAATTAAATCCTAAAAAAAATAATTGTGCGTCAAACAAAATCCCAACAGTGAAACAAGGAATGAGGTGCAGGTTCTTCTCCTATAATATTAAAAACTGCTTCCAAACCCCACTTGTGTTGAATGTTAGTAAACAAAGACCTAACATCAACTGTTACCCAATAATAATTCTCACCCCAAGTTATATTTTTCACACATTCCAATAACTCTTGTGTGTTATTAATATGTGCAGGTACTTTTTGCAACAACTTTTCAACTGAAAATCTAAAAAAGTACCCACATTTTGCAAATATGAACCCTTTCCTGGAATTATTGGTCTACTGGGTGGGTTTGTCAAGTTCTTATGAATCTTTGGAATGGCATAAAATACCAGGTCAACTGGTTTAGAAATATAAAGCTTCTTAACATCATTAGTCATGAAAAAACAACCTTTCCCCTCTTTCTAATAATTCTAATAAGTGAATTAAAAAAGCCACAGGGTTATTCAACAGTTTTCTATATTCCAATTGATTATCTAGTAAGTCATATACCATTTTGTTGCAATCAAATTTGTTCAAGATTACCCAGTTTCCTCCTTTGTCTGCCTGCCTAAACACATATTTATTTGTTTGTTTTCTAAGTTGTTGTAAAGTTTGCCATTCATCCTTAGAGAGATTATAATGTTCCTGAGTACTTAAAATGTTTCCATATTCATATTCTACTTTTTTATAAACTATTTTCTTTTAAAGGTTAATGGCAGGACAAATGTTAGGAGGCACAAAATGATTAACACAAGGAAGAGCTGGTACAGTTAATTTTCCATACCAGTACAAATTACATCTGAAACAACTTTACTTTCATTATCACTGTTAAAACCATCAACAGGCTCATTTTCAGCAATAGATAAATTCAAAAGTGAATTACCACATTCATTTTCCTCATTTTCATTTATATCACAATAACTAGACTCTTGCCTTACATATTTATCATGAAAATATACCTTTAAGTGAAGGTTTCTGCAAAATCTGTTAACATCTAATAATAAATCTGCTAAAAATGTACTTCTAGTTGGTACAAATGTAATACCCTTTAATAAAACATTTCTAGCTTCAGATATAATAATTAAATTAGACAAATTAATAATGTCTAACTTGTGAGGTGTTACACTGTAAACATCAGTAACAAAAGTCTGTTTTACTTCAAGGCCTTTATTTTCACCATCAGTCACACTATTCACATTTTCCTGCCTTGACCTCTTCCCTTCTTCCCTCTTCTTCACGTGTTCTGGTGAAAAGAAAAATCCCCTCCATCTCAACTCATTTGGTCAACCACTATTAACACAGGTTCAGAACATAGGATCATTTTAGTTCAATAAATGCTATGTCTGCTACAAGAGACCCTCTCACACTAACAAAAGCTTTCCAGTGTGTTAGATCTGTCAAAATACAGGCAATAGTCACAAAATTAGGCACAAAGTTTCTGTGGTATCCAGCAAGTGCAAGAAAATCCTTCATTTGTCTCTTAGTAGAAGATACAGGCCTGTTATTTTAAGGTCTTTGTTTTTTTTTTCTTCTAGTTGTAGTCTTTTAGGTTCATAGGTAAATACTAGGCTATCAGTTCATAGACTATTACAAGCCTAGCCAATAACCAGAAGTCAGAATCAAAGCCTGTACCCTGGATATGTGAGGTAAAAACCCTAACCATTATTCCAACCCTTCCCCAAAAAGATTCAAACCTGTATCTTTGGTTCTCAAACACAGCATCTTAGTAATCTGCACCACCACTAGTCATCATTCCTCTCCCTATAAGGTGCCCTAAGGATTTGGCTCCCACCATACCCAGTTTACTATTCGTAGCATTTACAGTCACACTTACCTATTGTATGGGTTTTAATACAACCTACATTCTATCAGCCTCTGAAAGGTGGCTTTGGGCTCATTTTTATTGATTTATTTACACTTTGTTGACCTAGTTAGTCTCACTAGGTCAGTGGTCTCTTTTCACTGTAAAACAAATGACAATAACATACTGAAATTGACTATCAGGGATTACAAAAGCTGTTTTTCCTATGGCAGAGGGGGTATGCAGCATCTCACAGTATCCCATCATTAAGTATAGTGCTGTCAAGTATCTGTCCTTCCTTATTTCACTTTCCTAAAATCATTACAAAGCACTTCCATCAGGTTTAGGAACAAGTACTGTTGGAATGCTCCAGTCACTCTGTGACTCTTCTGTCACTCCTAGTTTGAGCATCATTCAATTTGCTTCTCTTATTAACTGCCTTCGTGACCCTGGCATGCTGTAACATCTTCGTTTGTCCTTTATTCCGAGTGCTGCCTCTATATAATGTTCTCTTGGTTTATTTCTCCCAGACATTTCTGAGAACCCACCTTTATTTCTTCCCTCACATTCTGATTTTCTAATTTTGACAATTATTCCATTGTCTGCATTTCAACTAGAAGTTCCCTTGCATCTCTTTTATGAACTTAAGCTTGAAAGGTCTTTGCAGAATTCTGTACTTCTTGCCGTGGTTTCATTATAATAATGGGAAAAATATGTTTTGTCTTTCTCTTTCCTGACAGTCCAACCTTATAGTTAACAGCATTTGTTCTCATCATGACCTCAAATGACCCATGTCATTTGACCAGAAATGTGTTTTCTGTAGATGACACTAGCAATGGATGTCTCATTGATTATGCTTTACTGGTAAAGTATGGCTAATACACTTGCCTTAGTATTGTCCATCTCCAGGTACTTCTTAAAATATGACTAAGGGCTAGATTTATTACTGGTTTTAGCACTGGTAACTGATACAATATGTCTTCCCTCTTTAACTCAAAATAGTGGTATGAAGAGATAGGAACAGCCTGTTCACTATCTTCCCCTACAAACCTAGTTACATTTTGTCTTGCCCAACTTAAAATATTATCTCACCAATCATCATCAGCAATATCATCAACCCTCTTTTTTCCATTTTCTACAAAGATTGGGATGTTGTGTTTATTGTCACTCTCTCTCTTGATTCAATGCCACTCTCATATCTTCGTCAACAGTCATGCCTGACTATCTCAGGCCTTGTCTCACACAGTCCATCCATACATCTCTTTACTGGACCCCATTGTTTCTCTTGCCTACATCCTGTCTGTCCCAAATATTCTTTATTAGATTGTCTCCTGCTTTCCTGCAAATGTGCCCAAACCACTGTAATCTGTTCTCTTTGACCTTCTCTGCAATTGGAACAACTTGGGCTTCTGCACTGATGTCTTCATTTCTTCATCTGTCCCACAGTGTGTATCCTACTATCTCAGACACTTCATCTCCACCACCTCTAGCTTCCCCAACTGCTCTGTCTTCACTGCCCAGGTTTCAGTACCATATAGTAGTACTGGTCGCACCACTGTTCTGTACACCTTAATTTTCAGCTTCCTTGACATTCTTTTGTCATATACTACACCTGACCCTCTGCACCAGTTGGCTGTAGCCCCTTTGTTTCTTGCTTTGACCTTTTCATTCAGACTTCCCTTCTCCTCAACCACCCCTTCCAGATACTTGAAGCTGTTAACCTCTTCCACTGTTTTACCTTCTATCTCAATTCTCAGCTTCTTCTGATTTCTCCATTTCCTGCCATTACAACTGTCTTATCTGTACTCAGTTTCATTCCATGTGACTTCAGTTTTGCATTCCATTCGTCTATCATTTGCTGAAGTTCTTGTTCACAGTCTGCCTGTAATGCCACATCATCTGCATACACATACAGCAGCTTTGCTGCTCTGTCCCCTCTGACTTGTTTGCTAATCTAGTCCATCACCAGTATGAACAGCAGTGGGCTTAGAGCTGAAACCTGATGTACACCCACTCCCACTGGTAACCCCTCTGTGAGACCGAACACTGTTTGCATTTGAGTCATTGGGTCCTTGTACATAGCTTGCACTAATTCTACCAATGTTCCTGGGACTTTAAACCATTGCAGGACTGCCCAAATCAGCTTTCTTGGGACCTTGCCATATGCTTTCTCTAAGTCTGAAAATGTCCAGTTGGACTCTTTTTTCATCTCAAACTCCTTCTCCACTATCTATCTCACTGCAAATGTTGTGTCAGTTGTGCTGCATCCTGATCTGTATCTGAACTGCTCATCTCCCATCTTACTTTCTACTACTTTGCTTATTCGTTGATCAATCACTCTTGACAGAACAATCATGAAATGTGACAGGAGTTTGATACCTTTGTACTGCCCACAGTTGCAAATGTTCCTTTGTTCTTGAGCACTGGCACTAGTACACTTAATCTCTAGTCATCTCGTATATGACTTTCTCTCCATACTGCTATGAGTACCCTCAGGAACCATTTCTCCTCTATCTCACTCAACATCTTTATCATATCTGCTTTGATCTTATCTGAGGCTGCTGCTTTCCCTGACTTCATTTTCCTTAGTGTTGTTCTTAGTTATTCTAGGGGAGTTCCTCTTCTTAGTTCATCGTTGGCTGTGTCTGAGGCAGTACAACATCTGTGGGGTTTTCTTCATTCAGTGGCTACCAGAAGTACTCCTTTCATCTGTCTTTGATTTTCACTGGACTGTTTTCTTTATCTTTCTACCTTTGCCTTGCAACCTGATAGAGTTTCTTTGTGCCATCTGCTGAGTCACTTTCCAGAAGCTGGTAGAGTGCCAATGATACCTTGTTCTTTACCATTGTAAATGCTCTCTTAGCCTCTGTCAGCCAACCAGTATTCCTTCTTAAAATGGTCTGTCTTTTCTATCTACCACTTTTTTCCTCGCACTTCTTCTTTCCTTTGACTTCCTGGACTTCTGCATTCCACCACCAGCTTTCCTTATGTACCTTATTTCTATCTGGCTGGGAGGGGACCCACTCCAGGGGACTGTCACATTCACTTTTACAATTAAAAGAAAAATTACGTGTTTGTTTTTTAAGGGCTTTCTTCTTTAAGAATGCCCTTTGCATCTGGTCTCACACACCTTTTGCTTCTGTGCATGCATCATCATCGCACAGACCTGTTCCTTTCCACATTCCACAAAAAGAAATTCCTTGAACTGCAGACACGTGAGTGCATGTATGTGTGTAAAGTTAGGGATAACAGGTGATTAGTTAATTTGCTCATGCTCAAACCCTGTACCTTAGTTACAGGAAAAGAGCCTGAATCCTCTACCATTTTTCAAGGAATTGTCAGCTTCAAGGGAAGAGAAGTTTACTGCTACTCATGCTAAGTCTGTTTTATAATGTGCAACTGCTTTGTTTACAAATGCTATCACTATTATGTTATAAAATTGAAAAGCATTGTTAGTAGCACAGTAGGTAGTATATGTGCTTTTGATACAGAAGGCTGTGGGGTCTACTCCCACAGCATATAGATGGATTGCTGATACTATGTTGTACTTTAAGGGGGGTGGGGTGCTGCAGTCCTGAGTATGTCCTCCTTTGGATGAAATACATAGTAACTGTGAATCTGTTATTAGTTTGCTATGCATTCCCTGTTGCAATATTGCCAGCTTACCATTTTGTTAATGTAACATAGGCAATTTATTCTTCAAAGGCAGCAGGCACTAAATTTGTAGATGAAACACTGAAAAATAAAGTTGTTTGCTAGCAGCAACCTCTTCATAATTACAGATCTCTTTAATGTGGAATTATTCAGATGATTTCTGCTTCTGCATAGATTGTGCATATTGGCTGATATTGGTGAATTGTAATGACAGAAGTTTAAGTGGCCTTTTATGGTTAAAACGTTCTGACTTGGGCAGTTATGTCATTATTGGTTCATATGTTTTGTTTCATTACTTAGTGGAAAAATTTTCAAAACTACAAATTTAAAACACTCTAACAGGTGGCTCTGTATTATAGAAGGAATATAATTTAATACAATCAGGAAGGTGAATCAAATAACACATGCATATTTGCATGGTCCTAAAATGTGTGCAAGGAGCCTATGATTTGAAAACAGTCCAAAGGTAAACTTTACTGTATCTGTCACCGGCCAGATGCATTTTCTTTGAGTGTGGGTTTCAATGCCATTTCAATAAATGTGAATCTCAAGGGCAGAGGAGTTTTAATGCTAAGTCTGTTTTCATTGTGAGACTGTATTGCTTTGTTTAACAAATGTTCGTCAGTGTTTGTGCTATAAAATTTGAAATAAAAATTTTAAATTAAATCCAAATATCCATAAGAATTGTAGACAAAGCAGAAAGCAGTATGCACAGTGAGAGGTTTGAACAGTGTTTATGGTAACTGGGGAAAAATAGCCAAGTAATGGGACACTGGAATGGTGGCAGAGGGGCTGAGATGGCTGTGTATGAGGGGGCCCATATCCATTACCCTGCCTAAGGCCTCATTTGACCATGCTTCAGGTCTGGCTTAGAGCCCTCTCTGGAGTTTATTCTGGGGAAAACTGTTTCACTAGGGATGACTTTGCAATCACTGATTCTACCCCAGTGCCTTTTCCTTACCAGGAGGAAGTCTACCTGAGTTGCATGTCTTGCTGAACCATGTGTTGACCACCATCAAACCACTTGCTAGAATAGTTTGTTCTTCTTTATTTCTGTTGACACACTCACGTCGACCCAGGCAGTCCTCATATCCTACTCTGTCCCAATATGGGCATTCAGGTCCCCCGTTATGAATACTAACTCAAGTTGTACTACTTTACCTAGTAGATCCTCTGACTGCTGCCTGAATGCACACCTTCCATCATTATCACAACCCTGCTGTGGGGCATGGACTGAGATTATGAATACTGCTCTATCCATACAGTGGAGCCTGATTGCAATAAGTCTATCTTTATGGCAGACATCACTGTCTTCTGAAGCATCTCCCTCACCACAATTCCCACACCATTTATAGTCTGTCCTTCACTGAGCAGTAGATCCAAGTCAAGTGGTTTTAATATAATGCCCTTCCATCTTAGATCCTGGATACAGAGGATGTCCAGCCTCCTCCTTACCATCATGTCATCCACTTCCAAGCTTGTAATCCTCAGTTCATGTTTGGCAGGTTAATTGGTTTTATGTACAGTATTTGCTCAACAAACTTACCTCAGGGAACCCTATCTAGGTAACTAGATACCAGCCTGCCAGTAGCTTACTGACTTGGGTCTGCTGGTCTTTATGGTAGGTACACACTGGCCAATAAGGGCACAATTATTATGGATCCCTGGCAGAGATCAGAGTAGGTCAGGTCTTTAACCCACTTCTCACCAGCAAATACTCATGCCCATTTTTGATGACATTAGCTAATGTGACCAAATCACCTAGATCCAATTTTTTTACACCATCAAGTGGGTACTCTAACAGTCTGTGATCCATGTTTGCCTATCTATAGGATACTGTGCACCACAGTTTGACATCCAAAGTGATTGATTTATACAACTTTTACCCCAATAGCATCATTTAGAGTCTATGCTGATGCCCAGAACTCCATTTTGGGTGTGTTTGTGATGGAGACACTCAGTGTGTTTTTTTGTTTGTTTGTTTTTTTTTGTAGGTGGAAAAAATTCTACAGAGACAGAGGGAGAACATGCAAACTCCATACAGACATTGTGGTTAGAATCAAACTGTATCTCGTGCAAGGGAGGCAGAGAGTTTGATCATTATGACAACTGTACTTGTCAGTGTGTCCTTTTAAAATGTATATGGTTTATCTATAAGTTCACTAACTTGTTTTTACTTTCTTCAGTAACTTAGCTTGAGGTGAAAAGTATACGCTTCTTCCTTACAAAACACTATGGGCCGGATTCACGAAGGCTTGCACGGAGTCTAAGAGTAGTGTAAGACTCCATGCAGCCTTCGCGATCCAGGAACAGCCCAAAGTCCGTGTAAGAGACAAGCTAAAACGGCTCTTACACGGAGTGGGCGTGAATAAGCTAATCACCTCACTTGCAGCCGAATAGCATGCAAATGAGGATGATTAGCGATCCAGGAAGCCCAGAACAGCCCGTGTAAGAGCCGTTTTAGCTGCAGAAATGTACTCAGTTGACAACTGAGTACGTTTCTGCAAAAACCGCAATGGAGCCATGTCAGCTCCAAATAAAGGGTGCATATGTGTCAGGCAGCATGCCAATGGCCAAATATGTGGCCATTGGCAAGGTAACCTGATGCAAATATCTTAAAAATATAATTTTTTTTTTCGGCGATCGCCGATGTTTAAACCCAGCGCAGCCCCGCGCAAACGGGCTGCGCTGTATAAAACATAAAAACGAAGGTTATAGACCCACAAATGTGGGTTTTATGCAATACATGGAATGTCAATGCAGGAACCAGCAGACCAAAACCAACATGGCCACCGTGTAGTGGTTGCTAAGGGGGGAAGCTGAGTCTAAGAGATGTAACTAAGCATTAGTAGGCAATCTGATGCAAATGGGTGTTAGGATACTGAATTCCACTGTCACATAGCAAATGAGCACAGTCTGAGTAGTGTAAGAGTTACAGAAGGGGGAGGAATAGAGTAGGAGATAGGTGACATCACAGGGGAGAATGGTAGAAAGAAATGCAGTTCATTGGAGGTCAGGGTTACATGACAGATGTCAGACAGATATCATGGAAAGAGGTGTGCCACTAAATAAGCATGAGAAAGTCAAGAAATGGAAGGTGTACACTGTTGCCTACACCAAAGTTTCTTGCTGGGCGTGCATGCGCACGTGTGCGCGCCATGAAGCGCAAGTAAGGCAGTGTGTGCGCGTGTAAGGCAGACTGAGCATGTGGGAGCGTGTTGGGGGATGTTTAACACTGTTTGCATGGGTGTGCATGCATTTTAACCTGAATAAGCAGATTCTGAACCGTGTAAGCATGTGTGCACGCGTGTAAGCCACTGTGAGCGTGTTTCTGCTGGTCTGCACACGGCTCCTCCCTGAGGAAACAGAGAGGAAAAAGGAAGCAACAGATTTAGTAGGAAGCTAGCAGGGAATACTGCTGGAGCTAGCAGGTGAAAACAATTAGAAGCAGGCAATTACACAGTCAGAATAGTAGCCCAGCCCAGCACTTAAAACTCTGCAAATAGCAGTGCAGGATGTTTCTCTCAAGAGACACTGCAAGACAGGAGTTAAGTTATTAGAAGTGAAAACTGAAAAAGCTGAACTCAGAGCAGAAATGTTAGGGGCTGCCATAGCTGTCATAATGAGACATAGGGGACTTGCTGAGGGTGGTGACAATGCAGATGATGCCAGACAACCCACAGTGAGGAGACGGAGAAGAGTGTACAGGCCCAGGGTCACCTACCACGGGTTACATGAGCTGGAGATAGTAGAGCGCTATAGAGTGGACAGAGACCTCCTGCAGCAAATAGTGGAGCTGTGCAGGTCACGCCTCACACACAGAACCACCAGAGGGGAACCCATCCCAGTGGAAACCAAGGTATGTGTTGGCCTAAGAATACTAGCAACAGGTACCTTCCAGAGACCAACTGGTGATATGATGGGGATATCACAGGCATCAGCCTCCAGGGTACTGCACCAGTTCCTGGATGCCATGTCAGCACATGTCGGTGATCATGTATATTTCCCCAATGCCCATGAGGTATTGGCCAGCAATATGCGTCTCTTCCAGCAAATAGCGGAATACCCTGAGGTAGTGGGTGCAATAGACTGCACGCACATATGCATCAAAGCACCAGCCGGTGAGCGGGGTAGGGCATACATCAACCGCAAGGGCTTCCCCTCCATCAACTGCCAGGTCATGTGTGATGCCCAGGGCATAATAATGAATGTGTGTGCTGGCTGTCCTGGGAGCTACCATGATTCCCACATCTGGCATTTGACGCAGCTGTACCAGACATTTACCAATGGGAACATCCCACACGGACACCTAGTGGGGGATGCAGGTTATGCACTGGAGCCGTGGCTGATGACACCCATCAGAAACGCACACACACCTGAACAGGAACGCCATAATGAGGCACACGCACAAACACGTAATGTAATAGAGCATGTGTTTGGGCTGCTCAAGTCACGGTTCCGGTGTCTGGACACATCTGGTGGAGCCTTGCAGTACACACCAACTACATGTACCCAAATTGTCATGGTATGTGCTATGCTACATAATATGATCTTGCAAAAACAGCTGCAGCAGGACCAGCATAGGGCTGGGCCAAACAGCCCCCCACCATTGCCAAAGCCATCACAGGCAGAGCGTGACTCAGAGGAGGAACAACCTGAGCCTGCCCCAGTAGGCAGAAGGAGGCATGCCCAGTATGCCCTGGCCTTGGCAAAGAGGCAACGCATAGCACATACACTGGCTCAGTAGGAACCCTGGGAATGATACCCCTCTGACTCACTCAAATAATAACATGGATGCCTACAATGACATGACCTGCTCACAAACATGTACAGGGAAGTGTAATATGCATCCGACAGAGGCAGCCCTGCAGCACCACCTGAGGCATGAATGCCATGTGTTAAGTAATGTAACACCATGTACTATATGCACACCTGAGGACCCTGACTAACATCCTACCCTCACCAAGCATCATGCCACAATATGACAATGAGATGATCAAGTGCAATAATTGACTGAAGTATTGCAGTTAGTCAAAGGAGATCCAATGTGTGCCAGTCTGGGATGACATGCTGAGCATGACATGATGCTCCACCTGCTAGGACTGGTGTGCACCTATCAGTGCAGGCCGTATGGATACTGGCAAAGGCTGTTGTTACCCACAGTGTGTCCTGAATAGGTAAGGCTCAAAACACAAACCTATCTCCATAGGTATCAGAAGGGATAAGAATAAGATAAGGGATAAGTCGAAACAGCAAGATGCATGCAGTCTAAACTCACCCAGTATGGAGAATGTTGATATCTGCGCTGTAACAGAAAACTGAGTCAAGGCTCACAACAGCACCCTAACACTACCAGGTTACACCTCATACTGTGCTGTACAGCCTCAAAACATGGAACAAGCTACAAAAGGAGGGTGACTAGCAAGAATTGTCAAGGATAACCACACCCCATGTTGGTACCACAACAAAAAGCAGCATGGACTAGCCATGGTCAAGTAACAGTGGCTAAAACTGCCCCACAGTTTATAGCCTGCTACAGACTACTGTCCCAACACCAGGAACTGCACCTAGCCTATGCTGGAATACATGAATATATCAAGTCCTCCAAACCACATTATATTGGGTGACTGAAAATACCCAGACATAGACTGGGAGCATTATACTAGCTCCAACAGTGTAGGATAAAAGTTCATAGAATCCATAAACCAAAAGGCCCAGGAACAACGTACCACTCCCACAAGAGGGGTAAGCATACTGGATGTGATAATCAGCAACATGGGTACTGGATGGCAAGACGAGAAGTGTATTGCTCACTGGTAAAACCAGACCATAGAGTAATCACACTGGATATACAAATCCTGACCACAGTCCCTGGCCAGAAAACCACAGTGGAAAACATGTGTAAAGCAATATTTGCACTCCTCCAAACTGATGTGGAATCCATTAAAGGTCCTGTTCAGGTGCAAAATATGGGCCACACCTCAGAACCTGTAATACAGCCATTCCATGAACACTGCCAGGAATGCTTGGATTATGCAATCCTAAATTAAAACAAGACACAATGCCATACACGCAGGCATCTGGCATGGTGGACACCAGCCATAACCAAACCATGCAAGAGAATGAGGAAGCTACTACATGATAGAGCAAACATAAACAATGAAGTAATCACTG
The DNA here is from genome assembly GCF_019279795.1 of Protopterus annectens. NCBI lineage: Eukaryota > Metazoa > Chordata > Ceratodontiformes > Protopteridae > Protopterus > Protopterus annectens. The sequence goes on from NC_056740.1 coordinate 222,136,917, forward strand.
ATCAGTAGTATGGCAATAAAATCTGTCCACACATACAATCCACTAAGGCCAGCCACAACAAGTTGAATCTGTGAATCCTGAGGCAATGTTACACCTGCCCCAAGTACACAGACAACCCCAACTCCACCCAAGAAATACAAATATATGTGAGAGATGCAACCATCTATCCAAACTGGAGGCTGAGCTCCCTCAACTCAGTACTCCCAAAACTAGTCAGGAGGAGAAGGTAACCACACACACCACAAACACAGTCCCACATAGACCTATCACAACTGCAAACCAAACACATAAACACAGAAAAACATTCCCGGAGGCACAAATTACAAACACAGCACACCAACAGAGGCCTCTAAAGCAGACACCCAATCAAACAACCTCCAAACATAGCACATGCAACACATAGTACACAAAGCTGGTGTGCCAAACAGTCACAGGCCAGAAGGAGAAACAACATGCCTGATACAGTTGTAATAGGTGACTCCATAGTCAGACACACTGCTGTCCCGCACACCAGACTGAACAAGGGAAAGGGTACAGTAAGCTGCCTGTAGGCTGCCACAATACGCCACATAACAGAAGTATGCAAGTAGAAATATGATGCAGTCATAGTCCATGCTGGTGTGAATGACCTGAGATGTACCTCCCTAGACTACATGAAAAGAGACATAGATGAGCTCTCTGATTATGTAGTCCAGGCTGGTATGACACTCACCGTTTGCAGCATCCTACCCTTACCAAGAATAATGCCACAGTACAAACACGGAATGATCAGTCATAGCAAGTGGCACACTTACTGGTGTCATTCTAAGGGGATCCAATGTCTGTCTGCTTGGGATGTCATGCTTGACAAGCCACGCAGTTGTTCTTGGGATGGCTTGCACCTGTTACCCCTGGGCGTCTGGATATTGGATAAGGCCTTTGCCACCTCCATAGAGCCTTTTGTAGGCAAGGCTGAAAAGACTGACCCACCACCCTAGAAAACATAAGTGGAAAGAAACATAAGGGTAATGCTGACCAATGCCAGATGTCTAAACCCCAATATGCATGCTCCCAAGGCCATCCCCAGTATGGAGAACATCGATGTCTGTGCAGTGACAGAAACCTGCTGCAAGCCTCCTGACAGCACACCAGCACTGCCAGGTTATACCACATATCATGTGTCATGGCCCCAAAACCTGGAACAAAACATAAAAGGAGGGTGAGTATCCATATTCAGCACAGACACCCATACGTCCAGGTAACTGACAATGCACAAGGCATTGGAGTCCACCCATGTGCAACTAACTGTAGGCAAGACTGCTGTACAGTCTGTAGCATGCTACAGACCACACTCTCACACACAGGAACCCCACCCAGCCATCCTGAAGACACTGGACAGTATGAATGTCCCACCAAATACCAAACAAGGTACCACAAATTACCACATAGGTGGTAAACCATTATGTATGGAAGGAGTAACCAGGGACCTAGGGACACAAGTGGACAGTAACCTGTTATGTGACACCCACATTGCCAATGTGGCTAGGAAGACTGTCTACATTTGACACTGTATCAGGAAAGGATTCACATCTACGTCAACAGAGGTCATTGTGCCCCTATACTGTTCTCTTATCACACCCATAATCTAGTACAATGCCTCATATGGGATGTACCTTACCTGACACCTGCAGCAGTTAGAAAGACCTCAAAGGTACCTCACCAAGAGGATAAAGGGTCTCAAATATATGTCATATGCTGCCTGGCTGTAGACACCCCAGCTGAATGCAGTCACATACTGCCTACACAGAGGCATTGCATGCCTGTTGTAGAAGGCCATGCCCAACACAGGAGTAATGGACATGCTCCATCCCAGAAAACTCAAAGCCATCGGAGCTGTGAGAGTGAGAGATGTCAACCTCAACAAATAATGAAATAGGATGTGCTGGTGGGACAGATACATAATCCAGAGGCTCCCCACACCCTGGACCAGAATCCCACTCCATGTTAGGCAGAGCCCCTCACTGACACTCTTCAACAGGAATCTTGCCAAGTGGATGGATGATTGTAGAGTTACACTGGAGGTCTTCACTGTGTCATGTCCAGACAGAGGCACAGCAAAGCAAATCATAAATGGCCATAATATTCACATAGCAAGGTGGCAAAAGCCACACACACTCTGGCTAGGCTAACAAATGCCCTAGGGTGGATAGCCTAGTATGAACCTATGAACCTATGAAGATACAAATTGTACAGGACACTAAGGATAATCCCAAGGCTTTCACAACTGATGGTAGGAACCATGTTGGGAATTCACAGATATGCTCTGAATCACACAAATATCACAAACACACACACATATTGCCAACATACATCCTGACAGGTGCAGTGCAAACCGGAACGGAATGCAGAATATCTATCCCAGCAGACTGCTGACCCCCTGACATTGCAGATGCTGAGGTAACAGCCAGCATCTACAAAGCAAAACACACAGCAGCAATGGTATGAGATGGTGTCCTGGGCTTAGTGCAACATGGACTCCAAGATGAATGGAATGCCAAATCACACTACTGCTCAATGTCAGCCTTACCACAGAATATGTACCCAAAGAGCAGTGTACAACAACAGTGGTCCTTCTCAACAAAGGTGTTGCCTGAATGGATACTGAAAACTACTACCCCAGAATCCTGAGAAGCTCGGTCTGCACAGCTATGGAAAGGATCAGCATGTACCACAGACATAAAGATATTGGGGACCTACTGACACTGGACCCTACCCAGTGTGGCTTTCTTAAGTGCAGATCCTGCCCCTAAACATGTTTGACTCAATTGAAACAGTCATTAAGGTCATTGATGAGGGCAATGTGGTCCACACAGCGTAGCTGGACCTTGCAAAGGCTTCTATACAATACCCTATGTGTTCATTATAGATAAGCTCACCAGCTTAAATATAAACCCCTATGTCAGTAGAGGGTTGCAAACCAGACCAAGGACAGAACAGACATGGTCAGACATGCTGCAGCCATGTCAGACTACAAACCAGATATAACTGGCATCCCACAAGGCTTGGTCCTGGGATCTCCCTCGTCTGGTATATATGTCCCATAGGTACAGGCAAACATGGAAGGACTGTGTCTGAACATGTTTGCAGAGGACTACAAACTGCTCACCACATATGATCCACCAGCTGACACAAGCATCCCACAAAAGGGCCACATAGAAACAGACAACTGGTGTCATAGCCATGTCAGCAAGCTAATTGCAGAAAAGTGTATAGTCAACCCCGTGGATATACAGTAAGTGCCCACCAATTACCACATAGGTGTTAACCCATTATGTAGTTAACATGTAATGAGAGACCTGGGGACACAAGGTGATAGATATCCTGCATTGGACAAACATGTGCTGTAGTGTTTACAGAAACATACCATATACCCACCTAATCATGAAGGTTGTCAGATCTAGATAAGGGAGGTCATTGTGGCTCTGCAGTCATCCTTCATCAGCGGTACAATTGACTACAATAGCCCCTGTGGGATGTACCTCAGCAGACACCTCCATCAACTGTAAAGTCCCCAACAGTACCTCACCAGGAGTATCAAAGAGCTTGCACAGATGCCATGTGTTGCCTGTGTTGCTGGTATCAATAAACATGCTGCACCTTGTACAATCTGAATGGCAGTGAGCTATGCACATGAGAGACCTGAACCCCAGCACTGACTTACATAGGACAAGCTGTACTGCATGATCCATAACACAGAAGCCACCCCACCCATGAGTGAACTCCCAGTACAGGCTACCCATAGAGTCACTTATCAATCTTCCTCAATAGGAATCTTGATGAGTGGATGGGAGATGGTAGCTTTATCCTGGGTATCACTGTCATGTCACAGGTAGACAGAGGCACAGTATACTAACCATGACATATGTCATGGCAAACTCCACTTACAATGTGTGTTGAAGGACAAACACACTCTCCAACTAGCATTAGACATGGACTAGGGCACATCGCTAGTGTTTGCAAATGTACACCTATGTTGTGGAATACACTACCAATGTTGGACAAGCCTGGTTTAAGTAGTTCATATCTGAACAGAATGCAACATGGTCAGATGTACACAACTGGCCCCTAACCAGGCTGTTGTGCTCACTATCGAAATGTAAAGCAGTGATAGCACTAAAGCCCAGGATACTGTCCACCACAGTCAAAGTACTACCAGTACACTATACAGTACTACAGTGTTAGGTCAGTGTGAAAGGATGTTGACAACTGTATGCAAAGTATCCCATGCAAACACTGCAGGCACAGTATAATCCTGTTGTGTTCACACACAAAGCAGTTGTACAGTAACTACACAACATGACACACAACACACAACCATAAACGGGTGATATTTGTTGAAGTTCACACTCATCCACAAATGTGGTGGGCTGCAGAGTCCAACATATGGAATGCTCACACTGGGCATGCTCACACACTTTGATAAATGAGACATATGTCAGACAACATGCCATGGGAAGGCTGAACTGGGCATGCTCACACACTTGTGCCAAATCTCAGTTTAGCAGTTGGACACACATATCTGGTATTTTTACGTGTTATTCCAGGAACCAACCACATTACAGCAGTCTGCCCAGTGCACACAGTTAAATGACTACAGAGACATACGTGATATAGTGGATCCCTCCCATATGCAAACATCTTCCACAGATGCACAAGTTGTTCATACAAACAGGGAATGCTATGGCAATAAAGATGTGCAAACAGTCTATCAGCAACAAATAATGTGCATTTGACAATTAAACATATGGGTGTAGAGGTCAACACTAGGCTGTTTGCCCTAGGGAATGACAGCTTAGCCAGAGTGTGCTTGGCGTCTGCCTCCCCACAGGATGCACATTCCCCTTTCTAAACACCGATGATGTCAGCACCCTATAAGTACAGCAGGAGAAAAGAAACCTCCCAGTAATGCGAATAGCGTGCTCTGGTAATGTGTCCATCACAAGTGTCATAACATAATTAGGTAGGGGATTGAATCCTGCAAATGCTCAGTGTGTGAGTGAGTGGGGTTGGTGTGTGTGTAAGTCTGTGGGAAAGAAATGTCCCTTTTGGCAACTAGGAAAACACACTACAGGATGCACATTCCCCTTTCTAAACACCGATGATGTCAGCACTCTATAAGTATAGCAGGAGAAAGGAAGCCTCCCAGTAATGCGAATAGCATGCTCTGCTAATGCGTCCGTCACAAGTGTCATAACATAGTTAGGTAGGGGTTTGAATCCTGCAAATGCTCAGTGTGAGTGGGGTTGGTGTGTGTGTAAGTCTGTGGGAAAGAAATGTCCCTTTTGGCAACTGGGAAAACACACTACAGGATGCACATTCCCCTTTCTAAACACCGATGATGTCAGCACTCTATAAGTATAGCAGGAGAAGAAAAACCTCCCAGTAATGCGAATAGCGCGCTCTGCTAATGTGTCCGTCACAAGTGTCATAACATAGTTAGGTAGGGGTTTGAATCCTGCAAATGCTCCGTGTGAGTGGTGTTGGTGTGTGTGTAAGTCTGTGGGAGCGAAATGTCCCTTTTGGCAAATGGGAAAACACACTACAGGATGCACATTCCCCTTTCTAAACACCGATGATGTCAGCACTCTATAAGTACAGCAGGAGAAGAAAAACCTCCCAGTAATGCAAATAGCACGCTCCGCTAATGCGTCCGTCTCAAGTGTCATAACATAGTTAGGTAGGGGTTTGAATCCTGCAAATGGCAAGTGTTTGTCTGAGGGGGGTTAGTGTGTGTGAGGGAAATGTCCCTTTTGGCAACTAGGAGAACAGACTACAGGATGCACATTCCCCTTTCTAAACACCGATGATGTCAGCACTCTATAAGTATAGCAGGAGAAGGGAAACCTCCCAGTAATGCCAATAGCACTCTGCTAATGTGTCCGTCTCAAGTGTCATAACATAGTTAGGTAGGGGTTTGAATCCTGCAAATGGCAAGTGTGTGTGTTTGGCTGAGGGGGGTTATTGTGTGTGAGGGAAATGTCCCTTTTGGCAACTAGGAGAACAGACTACAGGATGCACATTTCCCTTTCTAAACACTGATGATGTCAGCACCCTATAAGTACAGCAAGAGAAAGGAAACCTCCCAGTAATGCAAATAGCACAGTCTGCTAACGTGTCCGTCTCAAGTGTTATAACATAGTCAAATAGGGGTTTGAATCCTGCAAGTGTGTGTTTTTGGCTGAGGGGGGTTAGTGTGTGAGGGAAATGTCCCTTTTGGCAACTAGGAGAACAGACTACAGGATGCACATTTCCCTTTCTAAACACTGATGATGTCAGCACCCTATAAGTACAGCAAGAGAAGGAAACCTCCCAGTAATGCAAATAGCACACTCTGCTAATGTGTCTGTCTCAAGTGTCATAACATAGTCAGATAGGGGTTTGAATCCTGCAAATGGCAAGTGTGTGTTTTTGGCTGAGGGGGGTTAGTGTGTGTGAGGAAAATGTCCCTTTTGGCAACTAGGTGAACAGACTACAGGATGCACATTTCCCTTTCTAAACACTGATGATGTCAGCACCCTATAAGTACAGCAAGAGAAAGGAAACCTCCCAGTAATGCGAATAGCGCACTCTGCTAATGTGTCCGTCTCGAGTGTCATAACATAGTCAGATAGGGGTTTGAATCCTGCAATTGGCAAGTGTGTGTTTTTGGCTGAGGGGGGTTAGTGTGTGTGAGGAAAATGTCCCTTTTGGCAACTAGTTGAACAGACTACAGGATGCACATTTCCCTTTCTAAACACTGATGATGTCAGCATATAAGTACAGCAAGAGAAGGAAAACTGCCCAGTAATACGAATAGCGCGCTCTGCTAATGCGTCTTTTTCAAATGTCATAATATAGTTAAGTAGGGGTTTGAATCCTGCAAATGGCAAGTGTGTGTGTTTGGCTGAGGGGGGCTTGTGTGTGAGGAAACTTTCCCTTTTGGCAACTAGGAGAACAGACTACAGGATGCACATTTCCCTTTCTAAACACTGTTCATCTGAAGGCTATGGCTCTGGCACAAGTTGTCTGTTTCTATGATGCCCCTTTGGAAGATGCTTGTGTCGGCTGGAGAGTCGATTATGGTGGCCAGTTCGCAGTCATCTGCATATTTGGTCAGCCACAGTCTGTCTGTGTTGGCCTGTACCTCCAATAAATATATACCAAACAAGAGAGGTCCCAGGACTGAGCCTTGTGGGACACAACTCGTAACTGGTTTGGAGTCTGGCATGGCTCCAGCAATTCTAACCATGTGGGTTCTGTCCTTGAGCCACTGTGCAATCCATCTAGTGACATAGGGGCTTATATTTAAGCTGGTGAGCTTCTCTAGAATGCCCAAGTGGGGTATTGTTGTGAAGGCTTTTGCGAGGTCCAGGTAGGCTGTGTGAACCACCTTCCCTCGTCAATGGCCTTGGTGACTGTTTCAAAGAAATCAACCAGGTTAAACCTGGTAGTGCTGGTGTGCTCTCAGTAGCCCTGAACCAGGCATCTGTTACTGCACAGATATCGATGTTCTCCATGCCAAGGAGAGTTTCGGGTGCATGCATCTGGAGGTTTAGACTTCTGGCGTTGGGTAGCATTACTCTTAGTTTCTTATCCCTTGTGATACCTATGAAGGTGGGTTTGTCATTTGAGCCTTGCCTAACATAGGCACTATGGGGTAGCAAGAGCCTTTGCCAATATCTGAAAGCCCAGGGGTGACAGGTGCAGGCCATCCCTAGCGAAGCAGGTAGTTCAACAGAAGATGAATATGTGAAGGTGTAGTGCCTGTGATTAGTTAGCAGTAGCATATATGACTGCTCACGTGGACACATGCCAGGTAAGTCATATGCACTGTGTCACAGGCAATGTACATGTGAACAGGACAAACAGTGACATCCTGTCAAGTGGGACATGGACATACATATAGTAAGCTATGCAGATGGCACTAGGAGTCCACAGAAGCTCTATAACTATGCATTGCAGGTGTGATCAGTATTCCAGGGTAATTGCAAGCAAACATGCATGCAAACAAAGCTACAGTAAACAGGGCTGCATGTAGTCCATTGTACAACAAACAAGCTGTACCAGTTCCAGTAGGTAACACTGCAAATATGCAGGCACTATGCACATGTACATGGAAATACACGGGTCAGATGGCTAGGGTCCAGTCTCAGTGCACACAAGTGTACAGACCATGTACTGTCAGGATGTACAATAACTGGATGGAAACCCATGTGCTCATACCTGCAGTAATACACATGTCAAATAACAGACACTGAGCCTTCACTCAGTGGTTCCATACTTAGTAGGATGTATGCTACCTGGCCTGCCACCACAGTATCCCTGACATATATGGGGACTCTCCCTCCTGTGACAGTTAGTTTTGTGTGTTGGGGCTGTCTAGCATGGTATGAGATGTGAGCATGCAGTGCTAGGGTGCTCCTGTGTGTCCTGTACCAGTCGTGTAGTACTGCACACATATCAACATCCTCAAACATCTGCATTGCAGAGTCCAGTGTGGGCAACATGCCACTTGCAATTTACATGTCCATCATTGCATATTACTACATTCATTACCTTATCCCCTGTGCTACCTATGTATGTAGCCTTCTGTTGACATCATTACCACCAGTATGCCAACATGTGCAGATGATACACTATGGTACTTACCATGGGTGTAGACAACAGTACATGACAATCACACACTTACTGCATCAGGCATGCTGTGATATACCCACAATTAATTCAGCACACAGTACTGTTAACAACATGATACTATTACTACACATCTATGTGGTCACCCTGTGCATCAGCAACATGTTAACCTGTACCTGCACAGTTGTTACAGATTGCAGGAGGTGGCACAGTTTCATCATATGCACAGGGTGTGAACTTGGTATGCCTGAGTCAGCCACCGATACCACCAATTGACATGTATGTGTATGTGTGTTGGTGAGGGACAGCAGTAGAAGGTGGGGCAATGTTGATGCAGTGTGTGCATGCGGTAGCCCTAGGTGTTGTCAATTCGCATGTGTGTATGGATGCACACAGTTCCACCTCATGGCTGCCATATACTGGTGTTTGTGGACAGCCACAGACTGTACCTGCCAGGTCATACAGATCAGTGTCTCTGGCCACGGACACGGTACCTGTGCCTTGCAGTGGTGCTACGGACCGTATCCGGTACCAACCCAGACTGGGTACTGTCATCAGAAGCAGGTGTTCATTGACTGGACACAGATCCCTGTCGGGCCTGGCCAGAGCCACGTGCACGTGGTCTCCTGGGGCGGTCTGATGACAGCACAGACCCAGCATTGCTGGGGCTGCTGCTGGCACTACAGGGGCGGCCGCGGCCCTGTTGTCATCCGCGACGACTGCCAGCTGCTGCTGTTGCTGGCATATGGCCACGTCGATGCCTCAACCGCCCACCATCGCCCTGGCTCATGGACATGTAGTTGTGGAACCGGTCTAATATGTCCCCACAACGTCTGTCTATGACATCGGTGAAATCACGGATGGCAGCCGCAATGTCACGCATACTGTCAGTCATGGCTGTGCGACATGCTGTCAGCTCCCTCAGACCCTGTCTGGTGTACCGTTCCATACGTGACTGTGCCTGCATGACAGCCCGAAACATAGCTGAGGTTGTAAGACCTCTGTGGGCACATCTGACAGGGGCAGTACGCCCACGGATGCTCCCACGAGAACCCCTGGACATCTGTCTGTGTGGTACCATCTCTGGGCCATGCCCATGGCTGCTGTGTGGGGAGGCATGTGCCACAGATACCACATTACCCTGGTCAATGCCCACTGTATGCTGTCCATCACCTAGGGACATTGGTGACAAAGGGTGTATTGGCAGGATAACTGTGCGCATTGATGGGGTCGACAGCTGTGTACTGTCAATCGGCTGACCAATGGCGGACCCTGGCATACCTTCCTGTGCCATTACACAGATGTCATCATTATCAGTACCCACGGCACCTGATTCAGGTTCCCTGCTACATGACACCAGAGCAGCACCAGAACCTGTGGGAGGGAAACAGGAAACACAGTTTACAATGTCTACACATTACCAGTGATGCACACATGCACACATGCACACATGCACAGGTGCACAGGTGCACACATGCACAGGTGCACACATGCACACATGCACAGGTGCACACATGCACACATGCACAGGTGCACATGTACACATGCACACATGCACACATGCACAGGTGCACAGGTGCACACATGCACAGGTGCACACATGCACACATGCACACATGCACAGGTGCACACATGTACACATGCACACATGCACACATGCACACATGCACAGGTGCACATGTACACATGCACACATGCACACATGCACAGGTGCACACATGCACAGGTGCACACATGCACACATGCACAGGTGCACACATGTACACATGCACACATGCACACATGCACAGGTGTACACATGCACACATGCACAGGTGCACACATGCACATATGCACACATGCACACGTGCACAAATGCACACATGCACACATGCACAGGTGCACACATGCACACATGCACATGTGCACACATGCACACATGCACAGGTGCACACATGCACACATGCACACATGCACACATGCACACATGCACACATGCACACATGCACAGGTGCACACATGCACAGGTGCACACATGCACACATGCACACATGCACACATGCACACAGTTTCACACAATTGTACAGTACTCAGTATGCGTGATATCAACACACAGACACAGACACACCTACATGCATACAAAGAGCACTACTAAGTGAGCCAAATAGTACTATTACTATCAAGACTATTACAGGAATTGTTAATACACACTCACCAGCATGGATAGGCTGCATTGCTGTTATACCAGAGGGACCTGCAGACGTGAAGAAACTAATGTCAGTGGGCACAACTGTGCCATTGTTACTGAGTATGATACAGGTCAGTAGTACAACAGTCGCCTTTCACAGGTCAGCTGCTAATATTGAGGATATCACACTTGCACATTAAATACTATGGTGACAGCTACAAACCAAGGACACACCTCACACATGCATTAACTACCAGTGTACACAACAGTCAACTATACATATGGCATATTACCTGCACGCTCACTGTCTTGCTGCTGCGTGGCTCCAGCCTCCATCATAATGCATGTCTGCTGCTGTTGTTGTTGCTGGCGGACTGGAGCCACTACACTCATGAGTAGTCCCTCCAGTCTGGTGAGGGGGGATGTGTACCCACCCCACCACCTGTGGCTACCTGTTGCCTGTGGATATCCGACGACGCTGACGGACATGTCTGATTAAATCACTGCAGTGATGTCATACCTGCTCATATGTCCTATTATGCGTGCCTATGTCATTTACCCGACGGACAAGGTCTTGCCACAGTGCAGCCCTCTCCTGCTGATTCTGGCTGGTGCGGGAAAAGAGTATTGCATAATCCCGCACCAGGCTCTGGTGTATCTCCTCATCCTCAGCTGTGGAGTAAGTGGGATTCCGCTGGTGGGCCATGTACCTGAGAAAGAAAATAACCTGATATCAGCAATATATGTCAGCAGAATTTGGCACACATACTACACATGCTACTCGACTGTTATGATACAACATATCTCACATATGTAGCATCTGTCTGTCTATTGGTGGATACACATGTAAATGGCCAGGTATCAGTGCTCAGCCAGCAACTGTGCAACAGTACCTGGCACACTCCATACGACATACTACCAAACCCCAGCAGTCAGAACACTGATTCAGGTCAAGAGCACCTCCTCACTCTGGGGGTTTGTATCTAGGTACTGTATGGCCTACATCATCAACTACTGTGAGCTGACCACACACTGATTGCCCTGGATATACATATCCCACCTCCACCACCAGCACAAACGACTATAGTGAATAACATTACAGATGCAAACTTTACACTTTGTAACAGTGACATGGTATCCTTTCAGCCCACTGGGCCAGTGGCAGATACAACCCACAATGCTGACCCCTACACAATTGCTTTCTACAGACATCTCCGAGAATGCATGGATCATGCAATCCCATATATGACCAAGACACTCTCCACAAAGGGACAGCATCCTGTCTGGTGGACCCCAGCCATAGACAGATTGTATTACAGAAGATGGAAGCTACTGCAAGACAGAGCATAATTCCATAAAGGGAGGGCATGTCTGAGCAGCACTAGTAAGGATCTATTTTCCATCATACAAACATCCATGGGCAACTTTGAGAGGGAAATCAAGAGGGACACTACAGATAACCAGAAGGCCTTCTTCAGTTATGTTAGCAACCTGGTCAGGATCCATCCTCTATGCCCATAGTTAGTACACAACAACACATATTTCACTGACACCACAGATATTGACAACATTGTGGCAGACAGGTTCAGTGCAGGTGTCACCCCGCCCTCTCCCACAAAATAAGACATAGTTATCCCAGCTGACTGTAACCTCCCTGTCATCACAGATGTCCAGGTGAGAGCCACCCTCAGGACAGCAGAATACACAACATGAATGGGACCTGATGGTATCCCCAGTTGCATGCTACATAAACTCTGACAGGAGCTAAACACACATATAGAAGTGCTATGTAACACTAGCCTGACTACAGGATATGTACCTGTACACTGGCGCACAGCAGCAGTGGTTCCACTCCATGAAGGAGGCACCTCAACATACCAATACAATACAACACAATACATTACATTACAATACAATACTATACAATATGCTATTGCCCCTGGGACTACAGCAGCGTACTGTTCTGCTACCCTGACCATTGTGACACATGTGGTGTGATGGTACCTGCTGCTGTCACACAGTTACACAGGGTGACTCATATGGCATATTACCTATCTGACTAACATTCAGCAGGGGTATGTGTGACATGTACTCATGGGGAGTCTTGCTTCTTAACACTGTGTGGTTTATTGCAGGGTATGTCTTATCTGTGGGTAGGAACTTTTACCTCCACATGTGCACTCTATTGCAGTGGCACAGATGACACACAGCAGTCATTTAGGTTGTGGATGGTGTGAGGTGTTACTATGGTTGTTGGACATCTGTCATGGGTGTGACTTACATATGTAAATCCGGGAGTGGTAACCTCTATGTGGGTAGTATATGTGTACTCTGTGGTGTTGTCAGTCACTGTGCATTGGTAATGTGTTTGAGTGCATTGTCACAGTGTTGTACATGTCACTGTGTCCTTCTCCATATCTGTAGCTGTCATGTGAGGTCCATACCATGGCATCCATTATGTGGTGTGGAGGGGTACACCGACCTACATGTCCATAGCTGACACACCATGTTCGCTGACACATACCATGTGCAGGTATTCCAGGGATAGTGTGCCACTGTGAATATCATTGGGGCCACTATTGTACACATTTATGACCCTGTTCACCCCTGACACATGCAGTGGTGGGCAGCCAATCACATATCTGGTGGTTACTGGTGTAGGTGATTTGGAATGTGGTATGGTACTCCAGTTTTGACACTGGTGTTCACTCCATGCCTTTGTCACCAGGCACCTGTTGCAATACATCTGTACACATGTGCCTCACTCAGAATTTATATACATCTCTCTCTCTCTCTCTATATATATATATATATATATATATATATATGTATATAGATATATCTATATGTATATATATATATATATATATATATATATATATATATATATATATATGTCTGTATACATATACACATATATATATATTGATGTACATATATTGCTATAGATGTGGAGAGGTGGGGACACAGAGGGGGGTGAGAGTGACAGAGGGGGTGGAACAGGGTGTGTTGAAGGTCGTCATATACAGTCATACCTGTAGATAGTCAGATCAGTCTGTCTATGTATATGTATCTACATATATCTATATCTGTATGTGTGCATTACATATATATGTTTGTACAATATTCTATCTACATCTGTCTATGTATTCCTACATCTCTCTCTCTATGTATGTATACATATATGCATATCATATATATATATATATATATATATATATATATATATATATATATATATATATATATATATATATACACATACATATGTTGACATACATACGTATCCATATGATAGACAGGTATATCAACATGTTTGTCTACCATACTGTATACACACACTAACATACTGCTAAACATACATAACTGTGAAACCTACTTTGTACATGGCACTACAACCTACAATCAACCAACATTGATATGTGCACATAGATGCTCTCACATACAAATGTATGTACAGCCTTCACTGATAGTTGCTGTATGTCCCCTGCCCTTTACACATCTTCATATACATATGGATACAGACCAATGACACATATGGAGGGTTCACAGTATGTAGACCTTTATAGTATTACTTTACATTACCTGTGTTTGTCACAGCTGCTTGTGTTGCCATCTGGTTCTCTGTCCTGCTGCTCCACTTCCCAGTTGTCAGCTTTCAGGTGGCTGTTGCTGAACAATTTGTTTGTGTCTGCTTAATTGCAATTTTCTCTGTCTCTGTCTCTGTCTCTCTCTCTGTCTGTCTGTCTCTCACGTCCTTCTCAGGGTGCAATGAAAGTATTGCATGTGTGGACTGGGAGTACAGCATACTTTTGTAGGTATCTGCATATGCCCATGTGATGGCCTCTGCACCAATTGTTAGCCAGCATTTGCTAATTGCATGCAGCCAGTTGTGTACTGATTGCAGTTCTCACTGTGATTTCAGAACAGTGCTATAAAAAGGTATGTGAGATAGGCATAGCCCTTTCAGATTTTAAGGGCAGGGACCATGCTGTTATGCTGTGGACAATGTTCTGTGAGTGTAAAGGTTGGTATCTCTCTCATATTTCCAGGTGTGTTGTAGATTAACATTCCTCCATTCATTTCTCCAGTTTCCTGTACTAACTGTGTATGTACACTGACACCTACAACTACTACTACTGTTAATGTGTGTGTGTGTGCTTTCCTTTCACTTTTGCTTGCACTTTGTTGCTAAGGCTTCAATAGTTGCCCTTTACAGTCACTACTTGTATGCCTGCTAGGTGTCCTGACTGTAGTGTGCTGCTGTAGCTTTCCTATTTTCCATGTACATTCACACCTTGGAATGCTTGCTATATCTGCTAGGGTGTTACAGCATGCAGTGTGGTCTGGCCATGGTGTGGGCCTTGACATCTATTAGGGTATTTGAGTATGCTGCTGAGCAGGCCCCAGAGACTTTCAGGTTCATCTGTTATGTGCCTCATGGAATGGTACATATCAGTGGGGTACACCCATTAAAATGTCTGGTATGCTGCAGTTGTGACTGTGGGTTAGCATGAGCATATGTATTACTACACTTTTTCTGCCATGCAAGTGGTGAATACTTTCAGGACTCCATAGTTACCATTGCATGTGTTACACCTTTCTGCCTACTGTTTGTACATTTCACATGGAGTCTGTGGGGCATCCCTGTAAGTCATTCACTGTTGCTATGTCTAGGCTCTTAACTATTCAAATATGGTGGTGTCAGACCCGTCATGTGTACAGATATTTGCAGGTTGTCCACATTTCTGCCTCATATTTTGGTCAATATCTCATGCACACCTTTTTCTGGCAAATCACTCTGGGCTCAAGTCAGAATATGGTGACAAACATTCAAGTTTCAGACTTCATACCCTTCCAAACATCCCACAAAGTGCAGACCCTGTTACTCTCTGAACTGTCTGCGTTTGTTGTAACATTATTTGTAATGTGTCCCTGGTTTTGGGCCTTTGCTCCACATATTTTATTACTTGGTCCAGATGTGTTCCTGTAAGAGGTTGTGGGGTATGGGCAGTGATTATCCTGCTGTGAGTATGTGTGTGGCTTGCAAGGTGCTATAGTGACATTATTACCTACTAGCTTCCAACTAGCATGGCTGTTTCTGTTCACACACTACTATTATGGAAATCCACTAGTTTTGATAGTAATTCTAAATGGCATGCTTTGTGTACTACACATCTATATTCCCTTTACATTCATTCCTACTATTACATGATATATTTATTTTAGCACAATGTTTTTGTATAAGAGTCATGGCTTAGTGGTAAGTCATGCAGACTACTGTTTCCAAGGTCCTGGGTTCGGGACTGCCAGTGGGATTTTATTTTGCTTCTGAACTGACTACAAGACCTGTCAATCAAAGTGACTAAGGCACTTTTAAGCAGTTGTAACCGGGTTAGCGCTGGTTTGCGCGGAGCTCACGCATGCGCACTGGCGGTTAGCTCTGCGCACACAAGCGCACACCCGCTTACAACTGCTTAAATGTGCTTACTCTTGCGCACACCCGCGCTATTTTCTTTGAAAGAAAAGAAAA
The DNA here is from genome assembly GCF_019279795.1 of Protopterus annectens. Classification (NCBI taxonomy): domain Eukaryota; kingdom Metazoa; phylum Chordata; order Ceratodontiformes; family Protopteridae; genus Protopterus; species Protopterus annectens. The sequence continues at coordinate 222,153,269 of NC_056740.1, forward strand.
TGGGGAGACAGGAAAGTGGTGAAAAAGGGGTCACAAAGAGGGTAAGACAGTAGGGAAACAAGCTTGGGATGTGCAGGAGGGATGTAGGTAAGGCCCATAGCTGCCCATTTCTTCATCAGCAACAGCTGTGCATATGTATGTAATTTGGTGTGACATTTGAAACCTTCCACCCCTGAGAGAGGTGTCAGGACAACAATAATACTTGTTGTACAGCCAATTGTAATTGATAGGTTCCATGTCCAGCAGACATGTGTGCGGAATGGGCAGCTATGTATGGGGCGTAATTTTTTTGTGGGTACAGAGTGCCCTTTTTTTTTTTTTTTTTTCAGGTGAGAGTGGTATGTCAGGTGAAGGAAGTCGGTACAGCTGGGGAGGTAGGTTGGGTAGGTAAACAGACAAGACAAACAAGACGCATACAGGGGTGGTGTATGACACATGTGGGGGGTTATGCAATTGACGGGGATGGAGGTTTGGATATCCAGAGCCCATGAGCCCACAGATGGCAACAGTGGAACTGATATCCCCACCCATAGGCAGTTGCCACTGTTCCTTCACTGCCCAGGACGGGGCTGTGCTGGGGGCTGTGTAGGTGGGGCAACAGGCATGCCCGTTAGTTGTGCCACCCATGCCTCGAGCTGGCATAGGGGCTCGAGAACAGAGTCCCGAATCTCCCTACGCACCACAGTCCGGACGCTACGGAGGGTGAGTGGTGGTTCTCCTCCAGCCACACTTGCAGAGGGGGGCGAGCCCCATCCCCTGCAGCACTTCCACCTGCAGGTGGCACAGGGCCACCGGAGGAGGGTCCGGACTCGGCACTAGTGCCAGGTGCACTCGCCAGCTGAGGTGGGAGAGGTGGGTCCGCTGGAACCCGCCTTCCCTGTCGTCCTATGTTTTGCATTATGTCATGACAGTTTGGGTTAGTGACATATAATACCATTCACAATTAGTTGTAACAGCATGCATTAGTATTCCCATTAACCAAACACCCAGATATTCACACCATTGAACAGCGTGCATAACACATGCATAATTTGAACAGAAATACACAGTCCAACAACATGCAGGGTTAATTGATGGCAACAGGCCATCAGGTGTGGATGTATGAACAGGGCAGATGCATCAACGGACATGCAAATATATATGACCCAACAGGACAAACGTCCAGGGGTGTTAATTGTGATTGCACATACCATTTTCACGTGGAATGGGTTATATGTGGTTATAGGGTGGGGTAAAGAAAGTAATATTAACACCTTCAATAACAATACATATGCTGTACATTTCTAATAGCTACAGTTATATACACACTACTGTTCTAACTACAGTTTCCTATATGATAACTATTTCAACTTGGTGATAGGACTGTTACTGCAACATCAATATACATTTTATGGTTCTTCATACACATTCATATCTAGCTTTGTTCAGCTACATCATCCTGCTACATTTGCTTTATATAGCTGTAGACAAGTGTGGATGTTTGGTATATCAGACAATCATCCTATCTGCATATTGCAGACTGAGAGCAACATATCCAGATTTTGGGATACACATTCCAGATGCAGCAACACTTTGAACAGATTTTGCTGTTTGGTTTTGAATCTCACATGCATTTCATTCTGTCTTGACTGCAGTATACTTTATTCAGGGTTATTACTACTGTATTGCTGGATTCATGACACTTTCTCACACTCTCTCACTTGCTTTCATTTTACTATTCAGGATGGTACTTCTAGGCTTTATTGACATGTTTTACCAGTAGTTATTACAATCCTTTCCAGCAGTCTCACTTCTGTCATGTTTCAGTATTTCCACAGGGATATATTTCACACATGTGATTTCATCATCTTCTGCAGCTATACTTTTCAGCCTGCTGCAGGTTGTGTACTATTTTCTTACAGGTAGGGCATTTTTATTTCAGAATATATGTCAGACAGTTTCATTTTTCGGTTTAACTTACAGGCTGAAACACACTTTTGTAATCAAGCAATACTTGCATACACTTTCACACTGTTACTTGCAGATTTTATTCCTTACTGACCACACTGCACTCTTTTGCTGACTGTCATACTTTTATATTTCTTTACAGTTACTGGTAGTGGATTACTGACCTGCCTGGTGGCGCAACCGCACCAGCCTATCGCCATAGGCTCTGCAGTTCGCAGAACGGACACCTGCAGCTGTAATATAAATGAAGTAATATTGGAATACACATCTCCATAATATCAGCTAGTTTAATTTCTTACATACATAATTAAATGTTACTTACTCAGTAGTGGGGCGTTGGGTGTTTGCCGGGCCTCCTGGATCCAAAGGTTCAGTTGGTCCTGCTTGCGTCTCTTCAGGTCCGCATGGTGGTGACGGACCTGCTCACCACTCCTTGGAATCCCTGTGGCACTGGTGAGATCATGAGCCAACCGGTCCCACGCCTCGGCCCTGTATGCTCCCCAGAGGACCTGGCCCTGCATGAGTTGGGCCTCATGATTATGGACTAGGAGCCAGACCATGTACCTGGACTCCTCAACACCCCACCTCTGTGCTCGAAAGCAACCACCCTCTCCTACTCCTGTCATTCTGCCTGCAGGTCAGTTCTACAATCGTTTATGCTGTGTATTTCCGCCTATGGGGCTTATATAGTCCGTTTTTCCCGCACATATCTGTGATTAGCCATTTTGGAATTGTATCAACTTCAGTAAACCTGCATTGTCATGCTCCAGTTTGTATTCATTCCTATATATTAGCTATTATTGCATTTCTAGGTACTGCTGTCATGGCTTAGTGGTTTGGTACCTTGACTATGGTGTATAGTATCCTGGGTTCGAACCTGGCCACTGCTTTTTATTTTTCATGACTGTCTAGACATGCTGAGGGGTGTGTCTGTGTAAAGGCAGTTTTGATACGGCTTGCCCAACGTTGCCCGTCGGTTAGCTCATTTGCGCGGTGCGCAGCTCCGCGCAAACAGGGTACGCTGGTTTAAGTCTCATTTGGCTATAGGCACGCATATTACACTCAGCTCAGTTAGGGGCACATAGATTTAGTGTGTTAGACCACTGCTCAGCTACGGGCACTCATTTTGCACCAGTTAAACCACTGCTCATCTACGGGCACATGCACTCACTCTGTTAAACTGTAGCTCAGCTATGAGCACATCTGGCATTTTTTCTTCTCTTGTTACCTCACGTCTTCAATATAAATGGGATATTTCATTACATTTTACATAAATTGTGGTTTTATGTGTACATATTTGTCAGGGACTTGTTTCCTGCTTATTTTGAATAAAAAAAATTGGTGCTGTGGGGGATCGAACCATGAATGCCTGCTCTTCAGCCAACATCTCTACCGCTACACTATTGTTTCCTGGCTTATTTTGCATATTTAGTTCTTATATGCTTTCCCACTGACTGCTAACTGTAGCTGTGCTTACGGCACGCGCCAGCAAACGAGCGCACTCACGGTTAAACATCTTTACAATTTAAAAAAAATATATAACATGTTCATTTATATATATTTTATGTTCATAGTCTGTGGGGGCATGTGTTGTGTTGTGTTTATTCACATTTCCGTGGACTCTGTTGTGGGTGTTTACTTTGGGCACTTTTACACTTCTGGGGGCGTGTCCGCTTGCAGGGCTCAGCCTACGGACACGCCCCCTACTGTCTTACACGGACCGTGTTAGACTTAGGTGTGATTCAGCATGCTCTCATGAATATGCAAAGCATGCTGACATCACTCCGTTTAACTGCAGCCTCCGTGTAAGAGTTATAACTCTTACATGGAGGCTTCGTGAATCCTTGCCTATATATTTTCCCCATGTAAAGGATAGTTTTAAACAAAAACATCTTCATCTAATTTACTTTCTATGCTATTAGCACAGACTTCTTGATTTTTTTTTAAGGTCACTCCCTCTGCCTTAATGGAGGTACCACGCCCTCACTTTCTTTTCCTTCCCTAAATTGCTCCCCCACTATAAAGGGTATGTTAGAACAACATTTATCATCAGCTGTGCTTTTTTACTTGGTTTACGGACTCTTGATGCTTATAGCCCTCCTTCAGATGTTTTCTTTGCTTTAGGTTTGCAGAAATAGCCACAAAATGTTGCATTCTCCTGCTCGTCTCACCTTCTACACTTGTTTCCCCTCCAAGGGTCTTCAGTAGTCGTGTCTTTCTTTTTTATGTTTATCTCAGTTCCTCTGATAACACATTTTTTTAAGTTTGCCTTGCAGTTGTTTTTCACATTATAATTTTCTATCAGCACATCCTCAGTTCCTGTTTTGACACCTTTTATAGTTTTATTTTTCTGTTGTTTCTGATATCAGACAGGATCCTTTTGCTGTTCAATCACAAGCAAATGCTGGCTTCTTTTGTAGTTTTTATGTCAACTCCTTTCTCCTGGTTTTGATTCTGAACTCCCTTGTTGTCCACACCATTCATTCTTACTCTGTGTGTGTTGCGCTGTTGTTACCTTGCTGCCTTCTTATTAAGTGTATCAGCATGCCACACTGTGTCTGCAGATTCTCCATTCTCTTACATTTTCCATACTTTTTTAAAATGGGTGCTGTCTTTTCCAACACTTCAGCATGAGTTATACTAGGTGTTACTGTTAGAGGATCCAACAGTTTTCCTATAACTGTTTGAATTTCTTTATGTGCACGGGAATACTATTATGTTCTCCATACTGATCATTGCTGCAGTAGCCTTAGTTATATGGGTTATATTTTGCCAAGGATATAACAGCCGGCCAGCTTCCAAAGGTTTAGGGCATCTTCCACATGCTCAAACTGTCAAGCAGCTCAAGCTGAGCTGACTAAAAGACAAGTTTGGATAGGAAGCCCTTCAGAGCTTTACTGCCACTGAAGAGTATGCCTCTCTGAGGTTTTTAAGGATCAATGGTTGGCTTGTACTTTCCTTAGCTAGAAAAAAAATTCCCTTTGGCGGGGGAAAAAACTTCTATTTTCTTATTTTTTACTAATTTTTTATTACTTTTGTCTTCAGGAAAGTTATTTTAAAGTTAGCAGTGTTGTGTTTTAACATATTGTCTCAAGACGGTAATGTACTTTTAAACAGAGCACTCATTTTTGTCAGTTTAAAAGTAATGATATCTAACTGATACACTTTGTTCTGTAGAGAAATTATGTTTATTTTAAGGTTGTATGGATGCTAGAGTGTTTGAAAGTGCTTTTTATTCTGTTTTTTTTTTCTGTGAAGAAAAAAAACTTTTTTGGACTGATAGTTTTACTGTAATTGTTGCTTGGCTTTCCATTTTTGGCTTGACCATGGAACAGATTGTCACTCCCATGGTCTGTCCTTCTTCCAGCTACAAAAATAAAAAGTTAAGCAAATAGCCTTTGCCACTAGAGAAGGCTAGCAATTTGCCTCAGCCACAGGTGAGTGACTCTGCTGTGGCCATTTTTTGTACTTTGGACCACTAATCTTTTACTCTGGATCTCTCTGATGTAGCAGTTACAACCACTATGGACTGGGGGTTGGCCACATCCTCTGTGGCTGCTGGGGTCCAATTAGTGGACAAGGGAACCACTCTTGTCAGTCCTTCAGTCCTGGGAGAGGAAACAGGAAGGGTTGACCTGTTGTGACAGAATGCTGTGCCCATCCCTGGGAAAGCAGTGACTGCCATTAGTCACACAGTTGTCCTCATTTTTCCTGTCAAAAAGAAGCAGAAAACCAAGCATCTACCTACTCCTCCTCAAATTTCTTTAGATAGGAATAGTCTACTGGGACTGGCTCAGGGTTTGCTTCAGGCTAGTGATCCTTCTTGTAGAGTATTTTCCAGTAAAAGCAAGAGGGATGCCACCTTTCCTTAAGAGATTCAAAATTCAGAATCTGAACAGGAATATGCAATGGTAGATTTGGGGTTTTGTCCTCAGATTTCTGATTCAGACCTCTTTTTCTGTTTATCCTTGTGTGTGTGTGTGGGGGGGGTTCTCTTTCTCTGAGACTACTTCTAGAATGTCCTAGTGTTTTCAGTGGGAGAACATTGAGGTTTCTCAGTCCCTCAAAAATAGTATGATTGTTACAGAAGGATTTTTCCAGAACCTACACCCATTCCTCCTGTCCTGTCTGCTTTTGAGGATGTGTGTCTTATTGCCTACAATTTTCCTGATAGTCAGCCAGCTGTCCCTAAAAAGGCAGATAGGATGTATAAAGTTCTTTAGTCTTTTACATTTTTATACACTATTCCCAAACCTGACCTAGCAGCTATAGCCATAGTTGACTCCTCTGCTGCTAAGCACTTAGTTAATTCCAATCCTACTTTATCTAATAAGGATGGGAAAATTGTTGATAGGTATAGGAAAAAGTGTGATGAAAGGGGCAAGCTGATAAAGGGAATCTTTAAGATGCTTCAGCCCTCTTTTTACAAATTGTCCAAGGGATATTTTTTCTCCTCATCTGGGTTTGGCAAAAAAACAAAATAAACAGTCTCAGCAGATTTCAGGCAAACAGACATTTAAGAAGAAATGGTATGGAGGCGCCAAAAAAGAAGTCTTAAATCTCTCAAAACCAAGGACACTCTAACAAGTCTGAATAACTGTTCAACAGACCTTGTGACCCCTTCCCTACCTGCCCCTCTTTCTCTTCCAGAAAGTCTGAATCTCCATTTTTTTTCTTTGGCAACATATTGTTTCAGATAAATGGGTCCTGAAAATCATTCATAAGGATTTCTGATGCTGATGACAGTGGGAGGAAGTACCTCCTTCCCAGGGTGCCATTCCTCGTCCTGCAGATCAGACTGTTTTGTTTCATCCTGTTCTTTATCACATCCTGTCCCAAGGAGAGATAAAACCAGTTTCTCCTTCCCAGGTGGAGAGGGGGTTTTATTCAAGCATATTCCCAGTCCAATAGAGAGAAAATGCTTGGAGACCAATTCTGGGTGTTTCTTTCCTAAACCTCTTTGTGATAGGGCCCAAATTCAAAATGATGTCACTTCACAACCTGTTGCCTCTTCTTCCTCTTTCAACTTTCCTGGTAAGACTAGACTTAAAAGATGCTGATCACATTTCTATTCATCAAGACTTCAGGCGTTTCTTAAGGTTTTGTGTGGCTGGATCACATTATCAGTTCTCTACCTTACAATTTGGACTGTCTATTGCACCAGGAGTGTTCACAAAGTGTCTAGCTCCAGTTATAGCTCATTGCAGGCTACAGGCTATCTACATTTTTTCCATATTTAGATGATTTCCTTCTTTGCAGAGTCCTTTTTCAAATGTCAGGAATCCATCTCTCGTGTGTGATAGATCTCTTGCACAAGCTGGGATTTTAAGAGAACATTAAAAAGTCTTTCTTCACTCCCACACACAGGATTGTGTTTGGGGGATGACAACTAGAAACCTCAGTTCAAATAACTTTTCTTTCACAGGAAAAAATAAATCTTTATTTAGATCTATTTCTAAGTTTTTCCACTCAGATTTTAGTCACTGAAAGAGAATATCTCAGGATTTTGGGTCTCATGACATCTCTGATTCTCATGATACCCTTGGCAAGACTCCACATGAAAAGGATATAAAGGTATCTGAAATCTCTTTGGTCCCAACATCAACACTCTTTATCTTTTTAGATCATAGTACTGGGGGGGTCATCAGAAGAGAAATCACTTAGTGGAGACAATGGATATCCTTAAATCTAGGTCTCCCCTTTTCCCTCCTTACTCCAAAGCAATCAGTCACCACAGATGCTTCAGACTTTGCTTGGGAACTAGTTTCAGGAGAGATAAAAGTTCAGGGGGTGTGGGACACCAAGGACAGATGCAGCACATAAATATCAAGAAGATGCTTGCCCTGATCAAGGCACTCAATTCTCTGAACCATATTTGGTCCCCAGGACCTCTTCAAATGGTTACAGACAATACCACAGTGATGTGGTACATCAACAAAGGGGAAACCAGGTGTACCCCCTTTTCAGACTAGCCATGGTAGCTTGGAATACAGCTTTACAGCACAATATCATTCTACGGGCATCCTACATTCTGTCAGAGCAAAACTGTATGACAGACAAACTGAGCAGGACCAGTGCAGACCCTCACAAATGGGAACTAGATCCAGGTGTCTTCCAAGATTTGATCCATCTGTGTGGAGTTCCTCAAGTAGACCTCTGTGTCGCCTCTCTGAGCAATCAACTGGCAAACTTCTGTTCCAGTACTCCATGCAAGAAGGCCTGGAAGACAGATGCCTTTTCTTTGGATAGGAATGTTCCTGTATGGCTTTCCACCCTTCCTACTAATATGCAGGGTGCTTCTGAAGATTCAGAAGGAATCCCCCAAGACCACTGAGGTGACTACCTTCTGACCCAGGCAACTGTGGTTCTCCCTTCTTTTGGAAATCACCAGGGGCAGTTACCACAAAACTTTCCACAGAATGGATCTTCTCACACAAGAACAGGGGGTGTTTGATACACCCCGACATCAATCATCTTCAATTGACCATCTGGATGATAAGGTCTAATTCCTTTTAGGCACCTTTTTTTCTGAGGATGTGCAGCAGGTACTAATGGAGGCAAGAAAGCCTGATACTAGAAAATTATATATTAGAAAATGGAAATGGTTTCTAGTTAGTGCCAACAACATAACCAGCACCCATTCAGGGCTAGTTGTTCTCTGGTTTTACAATATTTGTGTGATTTACTATCTTATGGCCTTTCTTATTTCTCTGTCAAGATTCATTTATTAGCCATTTCAGCATGTCTGCCAATGGATCCTCCTCTTTCAAGGCAGTCACATGTCAAAATGTTCTATTAAGGGGTTTTGCATAAGAGGCCTCCAAGTAAACTGGTGGCACCTCCTTGGTATCTTTATTTTGTGTCAGAGAAATGAACACTTGCTCCATCTGAACAAGCTAATCTGGCTAACTTAACATTCTTAACATGGAAAATATTTTTTGATTGCTCTGACCTCTGCAAGATAGGCATCTGAGTTGCAAGTTGTTATGGTGAGTCAGTCCTGCCTCATTTTCCACAAGGACAGGGTTTCTTTGAGAATTAATCCTTCTTTTATGCCTAAAGTGGTATCTGAGTTTACATTGTCAGACTATCCATCTCCTGGTTGTCTTTCCTGAATCTAGAATGAGGGAGAAAGGATACTTCATAGCTTGGATGGCCATAGACAACTCAGGTACTATCTTGACAGAACTAAATCTTTCAGATCATCAGATAAATTGTTAATTTCTTGTGAAGGTAAGAAGAAAGGACAATCGGTGTCAAAACAGACTATTTCCAAATGGTTGTCTAAGTCTTTTACCTTTTGTTATACACACCATGATAAATCAATTCCAGGCAGGGTCAAGCCCCACTCTACAAGGACCTTGGCTTCTTCTATGGCTTTTTGGAAAGGGTTGGATTCTAGAAGTATTCTAGAATCTGCTACTTGGTCCTCTGCACATACTTTAACAAAGCACTATAAGCTGGATTCCTTCTGTAGGTCTAGATCATGCTTTGCTAGGACAATTCTCCAGGAGCTACTGGATCCTTCTCCTCCCACCTCCTATATAATTAGCTACAGTAACCTATTCATATAGCTAAGACTAATGCAGCAGTGATCAATATGAAGAACATAGTACAGTTGTGTAAGCTGAACTTACCGTAACAGTAGATGTTTGAATGATCACTACTGCAATAGCCTTTCCCTCCTTCCACCCCCCCCCCTTATTTTTTGGTGTGTTTTTTGGTGCCAGGGTGTTGTTATTCCTTGCATTGGCCTTTCAGGGCTCAGCCTCCCTCATTCTCTGAGCAGGAAAGCTCTGAAGGTCTTTTAGTCAGCTGTGTTTGACAGTTTGGGTGAATGGAAGGTGCCCAGAAGCTTTGGAACCTGGCCATCTGTTATATCCTTTGCAGGATATAACCCATATATCTAAGGCTACTGCAACAGTGATAATATGAACATCTATTGTTATCATAAGTTCAACTTACACAACTGCACTTTCTGTCATCAGAATGCATATTACTTCTGCTTTTTGGTTGATTTTAATCTTATGCTTATACACTAGGGGATGCTGCACAAAGGAAATCATGCTTCCAGAATCTAGCATGGTTCACACCTCGTTTTTTCTCATAAAAAGTACAGTGCACTTCATTAGTTTAGATGTGTCATAATAACATAGGGCTGATTCAATTTTCCTAAATACTGGAACAACATTAGTTACAGCATATGTTTCAGATTTCACCTTCCTGTCGGTGCCATTGGGTTTGGTAGCATACAACTTAGCAATGTGATCTGTCTGCCAACACTTCAAACATATTAAAGTATTCCAGGTGCCAGAAAGTCTGCTCTTCAAATTTTCCCTTAGAACTAGCTGGTTTGTCAGTAGTAGCACTAAAATCTGAACCCCTGTGACTAGCACTTGCTCTAGAACCTGCTGGAAAGCACCAGGAAGCCTTAAACTGATACAAGCACTCAACTCTCCTTGTTAATAAGGAGAAATTAATCATAGGCACTAAACAGCCTAAAACTGCAAAGTACCTTGCAAAGGTAAGGGAAAACAGCTCTTGTACTTTACAAAAAAGCACCTATAGAGGCATGTCCAAGGGTCAGCTTCTGGTGATTTCTCATGTCCACCTGGTGAGTTTGGGCATACTGGGGCAATGCAGCAACTGCCTCATGTACACAAACAACCTTCTCCTCCTACCACCCAACACTACAACCTGCGAGAGATGCACTTACATAGCCAAACTGGAAGCAAAGCTCTCTCCAGCCAAGATTGTGCTAGACAGTCAAGAGGAGAAGGTTAACACCTGCACTACACCTCAAGCAACACATAGCCCTTCAAAACCCACACCATCAACACCTACAAATAGCAACATTAAACCCACATATACGGAGGCCCTTAACATTAACCTGCCCAAGTAAAAAGGACCTCCGAAGCTGAAATGCAAACACCAGTCACAACCAAAGAGACACATAGCTCACAACACCAGTGTGCCACTCAACAACAGCCCCTAAGGCAAGACAACATACCCAGCACTTTAGTCATAGGTGACTCTATAGTCAGGCACACTGATGTCCCACTCACCAGGCTGAACAAGGAGAAAATTACAGTCAGCTGCCTGTCGGGTGCCAGGATCTGCCACATAACGCATGCACTCAAGTCACTCCACAACAAGTACAAATACGACTCTATCATTGTCCATGTTGGAGTAAATGACTTGAGATGTACCTCCCTAGACTACATAAAAAGAGACATGGAAGAGCTCTTGGATCATGTGGCACAGGCAGGTATGATCCTAGCCCTGAGGAGCATCCTGCCTTCGCCCGGAATGATACCACGGTATAAGGACAACATGATTGACTTCAGCAATTGGCTAAGCTTCTGGTGTCATTCAAAGGGGATCCAGTATCTGTCTGCCTGGGACGACATGATCGACAAACTGCGATGCTTTGCCAGAGATGGTCTGCACCTGTCACCCCTGGGATTCAGGTTACTGGCTAAAGCTCTTGCCACCCCTATAGTGCCTTTTTAAGGCAAGGTTCAAAGGACAAAATCACCACCGTAACAGATACAAGCATGCAAAATCTGAAGGTAATGCTACTCAATGGTAGAGGTCTAAACCTCAAAATGCACTCTCTTTCGAGGCACTCCTAAAAATGGAGAACATCAATATCTGTGCAGTAACTGAGACATGGTTCAAGGCTCCAGAGAGCACCCCTGCAATACCAGGCTACAACTCTTGCCACACTTTTTGGCCACCAAACCAAGACCAAAACACTAAAGGTGGAGGAGTGTCCATATTCACCAAGGATATTCACACCTCCAGGCTAGTTGCCCAACACAATGCATCTTAAATTCTCCAGGTGCAACCAACACTAGGTAAGGCTGCAATACAAATTGTAGCTTGCTACAGATCCCCCACCATGCCCCAAGATTCTCACTACACCTTTCTAAACATACTGGAAAATATTAAGATACAACCAAACACCCTAATACTAGGTAATTTCAACTACCCTGCCATTAACAAGGAAAACTACATGGGTATCAACACCTTTTCCCAACGGTTCTTGGAATTCATAAATTCCAACGCCCTGGATCAACTAATCCATTGTCCCACCAGGGGCTCCAATATCCTAGACGTGGTCATTATCAACATGAGAGATAGATGCTCCACACCAGTGGTCACCCCCTCACTTGTCAGGTCTGACCATAAGCAAATCACCCTTGATATCCACATCCCACCCCCACCCCCCAGTAAGGAAACCTCTATAAAAAACTTCTCCAAAGCCAACATTATGCTACTCAAGTCTGAAGTGACAAACTTCATGACACCCATGCAGATGGGAGCTGAAAGTTTGACTGCTGAATCCTACACTAAGGCACTGTATGAGCACATCCACTCATGCATGAATCGTGCCATCCCAAATAGAACCAAGATGCTCTCCTCCAAAAAAAGGAATCCAATTTGGTGGTCTCCTGCCATAAACAAACTATACAACAGAAGAAAGAAACTGTTGCAGAAAAGAGGAAAATCCCAGGATGCAAAAAACTCCCATACCAGCCTCAGTAAGAAGCTGAGATCCCTCATAAAATCCTCCAAAGCTAATTACAAAAATAAAATTGCCAAAGATTCCAAAGACAACCACAAGGCATTCTATAGTTATGTCAAGAAACTAAATGGCAATGTTCATTTATGCTCTGAGCTACAACAGAATGGCATTAAATATACTAATCCCAAAGATATTGCCAATATCCTGGCAGATCGATTTAGTGCCAACTTCACCCCCCTCTCTCCCCCTAAAGGGTCCATCTCAGTACCAAAAGATTGCCAAATTCCAGTAATCTCGGCCACACAGGCAGAAACCGCACTCTCCAAAGCTAAGAATACAGCATCCATGGGATCAGATGACATCCCGGGCTGTGTACTACATGAACTACAAAATGAACTGGCACCTCACCTAAGAATCATGTTTAATCATAGCCTCAACCTCAGGCTTCATGCCCACTGAGTGGTGCACAGCTACAGTTATCCCACTCCACAAGGGGGGATCCACCTTGGATCCCAGGAACTACCATCCCATCAGTCTGATGAGCCTGATCTGCAAGGGCATGGAACGCATTATCATGGAACTTATAAACAAAGACATTGGCAACCTTCAAACACTGGACCCCACCCAGTTTGGGTTCGTAAAGGGCCGATCTTGTGTCCTGTACCTAACTGATGTCTTTGAATCAGTCTCCAGAGCTGTGGACGAGAGTAAGGTGGTCCACACAGCCTATCTGGACCTTGCCAAGGCCTTTGACACCATTCCCCACTCTGGAATCATAGATAAACTTACTAAGCTGGGCATAAATCCCTATGTCACTCGATGGGTTCCCAACTGGCTTACTGACAGAACCCAAACTGTAAAAGTAGCCGACTCCAAATCCAGCTCCAGACAAGTGACAAGTGGAGTACCTCAGGGTTCAGTCCTGGGACCGCTCTTGTTTGGCATCTACTTCTCTGAAGTACAAGCCAATACTAAGGGATTCTGGCTAACAAAGTTCACAGATGACTGCAAAGTGGAAGCCATTATTGAATCCCCAAATGATGTGGATATTCTCGGTGGTTGTTTTACTAGTATTCTACAAAAGGGCCTTACAGAAACAGATGCTTGGTGCCAGAGCCATGGGCTCAAGATTAATGCCAAGAAATGTATAGTTATTCCCTTTGGGAAAAAAAATGTACCGATGAATTACCACATAGGTGACAGTACACTAAACACCAAAAGTGTGATGAGAGACCTAGGGACACAGGTGGACAGTGGTCTCACCTTCATTAACCACATCGCCACAACAGTCAGGAAATCCTTCTATGTGGCACACCTCATCACTAAGGGCTTTTCATCTAGAAAAAAGGAGGTCATTGTCCCACTGTATGCATCCCTCATTAGACCCATTATAGAGCACAACACCCCATTTGGTATGTACCTCACAAGACATCTGCAACAGCTGGAAAGGCCGCAGAAATACCTCACTAAAGGAATCACAGGCCTAAAGCAGATGCCATATGCTGACCATCTAAAAAAACTCCAGCTATACTCTGTGGCATATCGTCTATTCATAGGCGATCTCTGCTTAACATACAGTGCCATGTCAAACCCTGAGCTGTTGGACATGCTCCACTTAAAGAAATCCCAATCCCTCAGAGCCACATGCTGCAGGGATCTAAACCTTGTCATCACAATGAACAAAACATGCTGGAGGAATAGGTCCCTGACCCAGAGACTCCCATTACTCTGGAATAGACTGCCCATACATGTCAAGCAGAGCGCCTCCTTGGCCCTCTTCAAAAGGAACCTTGACAATTGGATGGAAGATAGAAAATTCACCCCAGGAATCATGTCAGTCGCCCTGCTAGACAGGGGTCCAAGGAAGTAAATATTGTGGGAAGACATATCCAGGGAATGGCTAGGCTTGTATAGGCCCTAGGGCCGATAGCCTAGTACCAACCTATGAACCTATTACTTACTGCCTTTTGTTCCTTACTGCAGTTTTCATCTTTGATGTAAAAAATAAATTTTTACATATAGTATTATTAACCAGCAAACATTCTACTAAAGTTATTGGCTTATCTGATTTTTTGGGATAACTTTGCAATACCAGTTTTCTTATATTGCTATGAAAAGCTCTTTTAAACCAGTTCATTACTAAAACTTCTAACAGTTTTATTTTACTATCACATTCGAGCCATAACCTTAAAATATGCTTTTAACACATACATTTGTGCAGTTACTAGTTTATCTATATTAAAAGTCCAGTTATAAAAGCTTATTGTTTGGTCATAAGTTAAATCAGGAGTTAAAGCCAACAGTTTTCCTAGAACTGTCTGAATTTTTATATTTGTAAAAGGGTAGTATTTTCTGTAATCAAGAATGCATATTACTTCCACTTTTTAGTTGTTACTATTCTTATGCTTACACACTAGTGTGTGCTTGACAAGGAAAAAGAATGCTTTCAAAATATAGCAGGGGTCAAAGGTCATTTTCTTCTAAAAATACAGAACAGTTCAGTAGTTTGATTTTTGCATAATGACATAGAGCTTATTTAATTATCCCAAATACTGGAACAACTTTGATTATATCATGTTTCAAGTTTTACATTTCTGTTAGTAACATTTCTTTGATAGAATAGAACTTGGTAATGTGACCTCTCCACCATCACATTTAACATATTACTTGCTGTCTTTTGTTTCACAGAAAATGCATTCCTTACTCCAATTTTAGCCTTTGAAACAAACAATTCCTTTTTATGCATTGTGTCATTAACTTGTAGGAATTCTACTAAAGTGAGTAGCTAATCTGATTTTTTGGGATCACTTTACAATACTCATTTTCTTGTATTACTAGGAAAAGCTCTTTTAAACCAGTCTACTACTAAAATTTCTAACATTTTTACTTTATTTTTGCTATCACGTTCAAGTCAATGCTTTAAAATATACTTTTAAGTCATGCATGTGTGTGGTTACCAGTCTATCTAGATGAAAAGCCCAGTTATACAAGTTTATTGCTTGTGCCTCAGGGGTTATATCATGCCTGACTAAAAGTTCTTTTTTCAGGTTTGTCATAAGCTGTGCAATCACGTCCTTCCATAATTAATGTTCAATGTAACTGATGTCAACTGGGATAACAAGATTTTCAGTCAATCTTCTCTTTTCCAATTTTTGAGGGGTGGTATAGCCCTCAGATGCCACTAAACATGACTCCTGGTTAGTTTATAGACAACACAGTTCTGGAGTTGGCACTAGCTACACTAGCTAGCACCAGCCTCTGGTCATTATCCGTCTGGAACTCCAGTTTTTCATTCCTGAATGGTTGTAGTTACTAGTTAACTATGCCTAGAACAGTCACATCGCTCTACAGAATTCAGTAGCTCAAATATGGGATGCACTTTGCAGTAGAGGTACAACAATGAACTGAAAATGAGCAAGTCTCTGTCCATCTGCCCACAATCTCATCTAGTGTAGGTAGGTCGAAAGAAACAAAGGATAGCGGTTATATATGTAAAACATAGGTTTATGTTTGCTAGTCAACCATAAAAACAGAATACGATTCCACTTGGCTTTGTAAATGCAAATAAAAATAAACAGTGCTTAGGCTGCTTCCACAGTTCATAAAGTCCCTCCAGCAGACAGGATACTTGTAAAACCAACCCCCAAGGATACAGTCCTCTTCAATGCCCAGTTTCCAGCTCTGTAAGCAAGTATTTCCACACAAGCTGCTTTCCACAGGTGCATCCCACTGGTCATAGTTCTTACTCCACGCTTTTAAAATCTTCCTTTACAAAAATCTTCCATGTGAGGAACTCACTTCTGTTTTGCTGTTTTCAGGCAACCTCCCTGTATACACCCTTGACTATTAACCAAAATCTTTGCTGGCTAACTGCTGCAAGACTATTCCTGTGCTCCATGCTGCAGTACACTAAAAGTGTCTTATATCTTTTTTTAAAGGCACATTACACATTTTCCAGCTAATGTGTTACACTACATATATGCTTATTTTGTTTATTTATTCATTCATTCATTCATTCTTTAATTTATTCATTTGTTTACTAGGTAAGCTGATTGATCTAAGGACCGCTTTCAGCAGTGACCTGAGCCAAAAGCATGCACAGAGAACTCAAGCCAGTGAGGATTAAAAGTAAGCAATTCCATTAGACATTGGTTCTAACACAACTAATTATGACTGAATCATACAAACTTATATTACAATTCCCCAGCAAAAGTAAACAATTCCATGAGACATTGGTTGTAACACAACTAATTATGATTGAATCATACAAACTCATATTACAGTTACCCAGCAAAAGTAAACAATTTCATTAGACATTCATATTAACATAACTAATTAAGATTGAGTCATACAAACTCATATTACAATTCCCCAGCAACAATTCTTCATAACCAATAACTGAAGTAGCAAAATAATCATAAGATGTATGAGAAGTATGAATCCACAAATGAATAAATGCAAGGAACTTCCTTAATGATGCACAGAGGACAACTCAGAGCCAACAATAACGTATAAAACTTTATTAACCAAAGTTCATAGGTTCATAGGTGTGTACTAGGCTAATGGCCCTGCAGCCTTTACAAGCCTAGCCCATAGGTTTACCGTGGCATTGTGCCACCCAACCTTAGTTCTCATTGCCTCTGTCGAGTAAAGCCACTGGAGTGATCCCTGAGGTGAATTTTCTATTTCCCATCCACACATCAAGTTTTCTGTTGAAGAGTGCCAGTGAGGTGCTCTGCTTGTCATGTA
Organism: Protopterus annectens; assembly: GCF_019279795.1. Taxonomy (NCBI): domain Eukaryota; kingdom Metazoa; phylum Chordata; order Ceratodontiformes; family Protopteridae; genus Protopterus; species Protopterus annectens. Next base: position 222,170,496 of record NC_056740.1, read on the forward strand.
TGGGAAGTCTATTCCATAGCATGGGCAGTCTCTGGGTTATGAACCTGCTCCTCCAGCATGTTCTGTTGACTGTGGTAATGAGGTTGAGGTCTCTGGAGCATGTTGTGCAGAGGGATTGGGATTTCTTTAGATGTAGCATTTCTAACAGAGTTGGGTCAGACATGGCTTTGTAAGTCAAGCAGAGATCGCCTCTAAGTAGGCGATATGAGACAGAGAATAGTTGGAGTTTTTTTTAGTCTGCCCATATAGGACAAAGGTTTAAAGCCTAGGATCCTCTTTGTGAGGTACATTTGTGGCATCTCCAGGTGTTGCAGCTGTTTAGTGAGGTACATGCCAAATGGGGCATTGTATTCAATGATTGGCCTAATGAGGGAAGAGTAGAGGGAGACAATGACCTCTTTCTTCCTGGATGCAAAACCCTTAGGAATAAGATGTGCCACATAGAAGGACTTTCTGACCACAGTGGCAATGTTATTTACGTTTATTTATTTATGTTAATTGCTATCAACCTGTGTTCCCAGATATCTTATAACGCCTTCTATGTTCAGTGGGCTACCATCAATGTGGTAATTTGTGGGAACTGGGTTTTTTCCAATGGGGATGACGACACATTTTTTGGCATTGAGCTTAAGGCCATGGTTCCGACACCAGTCATTGGTCTCAGTGAGGCCTTTCTGTAGGATGTCAACATCACTTGGGGAGTTAATAATAGCTCCCAGCTTGCAATCGGCTGTGAACTTTGCCAGTCAGATTCCCTTCTTGTTGGCCTGGACTTCAGAGAAGTAGATACCAAACAGGAGAGGACCCTGGACCGAATCCTGTGGCACTCCACTCATGACTGGATGGCAGTCTGACTTGGAGTCAGCTACTTTCACACTGTGGGGTCTACCTGTGAGCCAATTTGCAACCCACCTAGTGACATAGGGGTTGATGCTTAGCGTAGTGAGTTTTTCTATGATGTCTGAGTGGGAAATGGTGTCAAAGGCCTTGGCCAGATCAAGGTAGGCTGTATGAGCTACCTTGCCTTCATCCACAGCTCTGGTGACTGACCCAAAGAAGTTGACCAAGTCAAGCAGGCATGATCTACCCTTCACAAAACCAAACTGTGTGGGATCCAGAGTTTGGAGATTCCTTATATCCTTGTTTATTAGGTCCATGATGATGATGCATTCCATAGCTTTGCATATCAGACTCATCATGCTAATGGGGTGATAGTTCCCAGGGTCTGTAGTCACTCCTCTTTTGTGAAGAGGAATGACTGTAGCTAATAATCAGCCCTTGCAAGTCTTGAACCCAGGACCCTGCATACCACAGCCACAGCAATTTACCACCTAAGCCATCTGAGCTATGTTCTTTCCTAAAATTCACTGTAACTTCATCAGAACTAAAATATTTCAGTGGAGGCCCAGGGAGAAACACTCCAGATGCCTAAAATGCCCTGCTTTCTATGTGGGTAAAACCTCTAGGAGGTTAATGGATTGAATTTATGAACACAGCCTGGATATTAGAAACAACAAACCTACTAATGCATTGTACAAGCATGTAAAGGTATGCAACACTCATACTTTTGCCTTTTTAGTAATAGAGCAAATTAAGAAAGACATTCCGGGTAGAATAATGGATGAACATCTTGATGCTTGTGAGTTGAGATGGCAGATCAAATTAAATGCAACTAGCTACCCTGGTCTTAATGAAACTATTTCCCTTAATTCAGTTTTAAAATTGAAGTATTATGAGAATGTGTGATTCTACTGGTGTTTTTGTTTTATCATGTGACCTTTAGGAGGGATATTTCAATGTTTTTTTAACCTAATATTTTAGTTCTGATGAAGTTCCAGTGAATTTTAGGAACAAAAGAGCTTAACTCTAGTTAATAACATTTTATACATTATTGCTGGCTCTGAGTTGTCCTCTGTGCATCATTAAGGAAGTTCCTTGCATTTAATCATAAGACATGTACTTAAGTATGTAACGCTATGAGTAAATATGACAAAATGACAAATTATTAAAATATTTAAAAAAACGCTTTGTAGGGGAAATTCTCATTATGAGGGAGAAATACCCTCTACTTCCCATTACTTGATTATTTTCATTCTGAGGTTGATTCACTTTAAAGAAAGATCACTGACAGTTAATGAAAAAAATGCGTTATACTTTCATTGGAGAGTTGTGAGAACAAACTACAACATCATTACAGTTCAAACAATGACAGCTTGGTTTCTTCTGAACTGAGCAACAACTTGAGTCTGAGCTACTGCACTTGCATGGCAATGAAATGAGCAGCTGTGATACAGGCACATGAATGTAAGCCTTGTCTCCTCTACACCTCCACTTGGATCAGTCAGAATCCTCCTGTAGCTGCACTTATTCCACTGCTGTGGATTGTTCACTTCCCACAACAGCTCCCTTAGCCCTCTGCCTATACTTAACACAAGGAGTAATGCAGTTCTGTGCAGAATAAAGCAGTAAGAAACATAAGATTCCTTTAATTTCCTCATTTGTTCATTAATTAAAATACAGTCAGTGATTACATAGACAACATTATGGAATGCAATAGTTAGGATTATATCTGATCTCATCCACTTCTGAGGTATTATCTTATTTTTATTATGTGGGTTTACAAAAATCCATGCATTTTCTAAATGGTTTATCTTACTGAGGGTTGCAGTGGAAGCAACCTGGGTAAGGTAGTACAGACTTTCTTATTCACATTGACAGTGTCCAGCTCATCCTGTTGGATTGCCAAACATTCCCAAGCAAGCTGAAACATCTAATCCCTTCAACATGTCCTGGGTCGACCTCAGGTTTTCTTCCCATTTGCCTGTGTTTGGTGCACCCTTTAAGCATTCTAAAAATTCTCAAACCACCTGATTGACTTCTCTAAATCTGTAACTGTGTCTATACTCAGACAACCTTCTAGATTACTAAGCTCCTTGCTCTACCATGAAGATCAAGCTCAACTGTCCTATGAAGGAACAACATTTCGGCTACTTGCAACCATGATCTCATCCTCTTAGTCAGTACCTAAAGCTCTTGATCATAGGTGAGGATGTAAATATAGACTAGAAAATTGGGAGTTTTATCTCATGACTCAGTTCTTACTCCACTACCGCAGACAGTGTATTGCCTGCAGTACTGTTAATGCTGTACTCATCAACTGGTCAGTCTTCTGATCCCCTCTTTCTTCAGTTGTGAACAAAACTCCAAGATAACTAAACTTCTCCACCAACACTGCTGCTCCACTGTCAACTGCAGAGAACATTCCACCTTTGTTATCTTGCATACTTCACACTCAGCAGCAAACTACTGCATTGTTGACTGACAATCACAGTCCTTTGTGGCAAAAAAGGCAACATCATCTCCAGACAAGTATGCAAACCTCATATCCTCAGACTGGATTGTCTGTAGATCTTGGCTATGCCTTCTTCTTCATGAAAATGATAAACAGGAAAATATGCTTATTAGAGTCCTAAACCCATACTAAAACTATTCATATTAAGTTCAGGAATGTCGACACAATTCCAGGAATTCCAAGATGGCTGCACACTCATTAACAACCTAACTCCAGCTCTCTCAGTGTAAAAACGGAAACTGAGAAAAAGGAGTGCCATTGATTTTTTTTTTTTTTTGGCAACATTCAGTTACTGGCTAGTAAATACACTGCCTGGATGATAGCAAAGAAGAAATTTGGAAAACATGAAAGAAAATTAACCAGAAAAGGTGAGGAGAAAACACTTTCTGAGAAGGATTCTGCAGCTGTTCAGCTAAAGGCAGTTCAAGCTTCAGCAATGGTTCAAGAGATGGCTTCCAGTAATTTAGATGAAAATATAAATCAAATGTACTCAGAGGTGATTAAAAATAAATGAAAAATTGAATGAATATATCAATTCAGGCAATAAAAGGCTGGAAAAAATAGAAGCTTTAACTATCCATTCAGATGAACTGATAAAACTGCAAAAATGAGAGGATGACATAAAGAAAAAGCTGGCTGAATATGAATTGTCAAGCCTCACGACAGGAACCACAGCAGGATGAAAGATGAAAGAATGTATTACTGCTTCTGGTACCTTGGCATTTTGCCTTCATGGAATACTACATCATAAAAGTCACATCCTTATATACACCAGATACTAATTCATTAAACAATTAATTAAACACTTAATAGAATAATTAATACTTCACAAAATGGAAATATAATATCACTTTTTAAATGTTATTTTTATATGTAATTTTGTGGGGATTTGTATGTTTGTACTAACTCACAGTAATATATTATGGAATGTTAGTATTTATTGTCTGTTTGTCTTTAAGAATTTTCACTGAGGGTTTCCATTTTGTGAAGTATTAATTATTCTATTAAGTGTTTAATTAATTGTTTAATGAATTAGTATCTGGTGTATATAAGGATGTGACGTTTATGATGTAGTATTCCATGAAGGCAAAAAGCTGAGGTACCAGAAGCAGTAATAAATTGTTTCATCTTTCATCCTGCTGTGGTTCCTGTCGTCAGGCTTGAGTGGTTTTCTTGTGACAAATTTCTTTGGGATTTTTGGTGTGTATTGTTTTGATTCCTTGCTTGTCATGAATAATTTTTTCCTTTTAAGGAAAGCAGTAAAGTCCTTCCTATCATTCAAACCAGGAGGATGGCAAGCATTCACTTTCACTTGCCATTCATATTCCTTCCAACTCAATTCTTCTTCAGCATCAGATTTCCTGTCAGCATCCAAAACTTCATCCAAAACACAAAACTTAAAATTCACTTTGCACTTATTATCCTTATAATGCTTATTTAAAGCATTTTTCTCATCTTGTACACTTACAGCATACTTTTGCTCATACATTCTTTTATTTAATTCTCTTGTTGTTCGCCCCATATAAAATGCAGTACATGACATGGATCTCTTTAATTTACAGTGGAAGAGTGATTATTTTTGGGCAACAGTGGATGTGAATGCCCTGTACACCAGTATTGATAAAAGATGGGGCATGGAAGCTGTAGCCAGAATCTTGGGGGAAGGAACTCAGTCATCATTTTTGTTAGTTCTTCTTGAATTTTGTTTAACTCATAATTACTTTAGATGGAAGAATGATTTTTATTTGCAAAAGAAGAACACTGCTATGGGGGTAGCTTTTGCCCCCTCATATGCCATTTGATATATATATATATATATATAGAGAGAGAGAGAGAGAGAGAGAGGATTTTGAAAGGCAGTTTATGATGACAAATAAATATTTTGTGAACAATGTAGTATATTACACAAGATACATAGATGATCTGGTTTTCATTTGTAAAGTGGAAGAGAAGGACGCTTTGGGATTTATGTATTTACTCAATGACAACCCCCATGGGTTAAAGTTCACTTGGAATATAGGGAAAGACAGCATCTCATTTCTGGATGTTGAATTTTATGTTGATGGCAAACAAAGGATTTAACATAGACCATACAGGAAACCCACTGCTGTTAATAGATTTTTGCATGTGACGAGCATGCACCCCCCCCTCACCTAATAGTATCTTTGCCGTATGGGGAATTTAGAACGATTTTTAACAACACCTCTGAATTGAAATTTAAGGACAAATATTTGGATGAGGTGTATGTATGATTACGCCCCGTGGATACATAGATCATACTTTACATAGGATGAGATCTAGGGTACAGGAGGGTGGCAGGAATAAGGCTAAAGGGGTGTTGAGCCATTCAGAGATAAAGGATAAAGATAAGAGGTTATTTTTTGTTACTATGTATTCTGAATTTTCTCCTGTCTTGAAGAAGATTGTTAGACAAGCTTGGGATGTTGTTTGTGAAGATACTTCTATTGTTTTTTGGTTCCAAAGCATTTTACATTCACTTATGATAGATATAGTAATCTTAAAGAATTACTCAACAAGAACATTTCTTATGGCATAATGGATAGTGCAATAGGTAGCAGAGTGGGCACTTATCAATGTGGGAATTGTTATGTGTGTAATCATGCTAGAAACTTGAATGGTTGTAAAATCAATGGGAAATTATATCTGGCAAGGGAATTTTACAACTGCAATTCCTGTGGGATAATTTATGTTATTGGTTGTGGATGTCATCAAATCTGCTGGTATATAGGACAAACTACCAGAAAGGTTAATGGATGAGTTTTAGAACATCTAGGTGACATTAGAAAGCATAAATTGGAGAGTCTGGTAGCTGCCCATATCCTGTCCAAGCATGAGGGATCATATAGTAGTTGGTTTTTCAGTGTGATGGCATGACCTTTAGCTAGCATGGGTAATTTTAAAAGGGAACTCAATAGATTAGAATGCAGAATGATTATTAATTTCCATACATTTTTCCCAGTGGCATAAATGTGGATAATAATATCACTTTTTATAGCTTATTTTTATATGTAATTTTGTGGGGGATTTGTATGTTTGTACTGACTCACATTAATATATTATGGAATGTTAGTATTTATTGTCTGTTTTTTTTAAGATTTTTCATTGAGAGTTTCCATTTTGTGAAGTATTAATTATTCTGTTAAGTGTTTAATTGTTTAATGAATTAGTATTTGGTGTATATAAGGGTGTGACTTTTATGATGTAGTATTCCATGAAGGCGAAAAGCTGAGGTACCAGAAGCAATAATAAATTGTTTCATCTTTCATCCTGGTGTGGTTCCTGTCATGAAGCTTGATTGTGTTTCTTGTGATGAATTTCTTTGGGATTTTTGATGTGTATTGTTTTGAATATGAATTTTCTCAAGAACTTTTTAAAACAATAGTAGAGTTAGAAGACAGAGTGCTCAGAGAAAACCTGTGATTTTCTGCTGTACCAGAGAAACTGGAAGTAGCAGACTGTATTAATGTTATGAATGCATAAATGTGCAATCCGACTGGTGTTTCACATAAGAATTTGTTAATTGAAAGGGCACATGAAGTGTATGCTCCAAACCTGGCCATGAGAAAGCAGCCAGTCCAAGACCTATATTAGTAAAGATGCAATAATACCAGAAGAAAGAGTTGATCCTGACAAAATTGTGGCAGAAGGGCAAAGTATTAAAAACTGGAGACAGCAGAGTGTTTGTAGAAAATGATTATTCACTGTACATCAGGCAGAAGAGAGGCAAATTTACCCCAGCAATCAGGAGATGTCAAGAGGCAAGTGTGAGACTCAAGCTATATCCAGCTGTCTTCAAAGTCTTTTTTTTCTCCCTGGAAGATCAGTGTGATTTTTTTGATGTAGAACAAGCTAAGGAGGAAGTAAAAAAAGGTTATCCAATGAAAAGAGAGCCAGTAAGCAGAAGGGGACTCTGCTTCTCATTGTTTTGATGGTAAGGTTCATAGAGACACTTTGCCTGTGAAACCTTTTCCAATGTTCCAAAGGAAAATGCTTGAGAGACATAAAAAGCACAAAGGTTGACTACAAGAATTGGCAGTACCTTGTCTTGAGCCAGAATCTGGTATTCGGAGATGGAGAGGAACAGGAAGAATACCAGCAACTCTGAAATTAGTAAATAAATGGCAGACTATAATGCATCTTATCACATTTGTGAAATATGGTTTTGCAAGAAAAAGTCCCTGAAAAAATGGACTTTTGTTGCCTTTTGTTAAACTTGTCGGTAGACTGTAAAGCATATACCCTAGTTTATATCAATAATGTTCAGAACGATGCTAAAAGGAGGAAAACTAACTAAAATGTTTGTTCTTATTAGTGTTTATATAAAGCATTACACAATATAAATCGTATGTTATATACAGTAAAACAGTTATGTTTAGTGTGTATTCAGGAGTATTTTAAATGTAGGGGGAGTCTTTTCAGTGACTATTGTATGTGTTAAAGATGCTGAAGTAAACAACTACTTTTTTAGTTTTAAGAAATAAAGCTTTTACAGTGTAACATTTGAAAAAATGCTGGACAAAAGGAAGTTTAATGTTCTTATGCTGTGATCTTGGGCTGCTGGGGTGGGGGTGGGATGTAAAAATGCACTGATTATATTATATGTAGAATTAGGATATTCTAAGTGAATGTCTAGATTACTACCCTGGGCTTAAGCTGTAATCAGGTGTTTTGTGACCAAGTAGGCTTTAAAAATAAGACAAAATTATGAAAGTCATGAAAATCCTAAGCTTCTTATAATTGCAAAGATATTGGTTTGCTTACTTTCCACTGGCAAATGTTCAGTGGCGATGTCTGCAGATGTGAGCAGTTGTGCATTCTTTTCTGAGTAAAATTTACAAAAACTCATTGCTGAGCACATTTGCATGGAGACAAGCTATCTGCATGTGTAAGCAGTTAATCTTAAGAATTCTGAGTATTCTTTGCTGAGGGAACTGCAAAATGTAAAGGTAAAATGGTAAGCAGTTCAGTGAAGATAATTAAGTTTGAAATTATGGGAAGTGAATAAGAGGTAGCAACCTCCCTAGCAGCCTTAATACTTAAATGCAGTTAATAGAACAATGTACAATTTACAGATAGCCAGTGTACTTTTTGTTAGGGCTAAAAGTGAATGTTTTCTGAAAGCATACAAGCTGTTTTTCATATCTGGGAGGGAAAGAGATATGAGAAAAGAACAGACAGTATTTTTATAAGTTAGATAATGCCTGTAGGTGCAACCATCAATCTGGGGCAATCATTCCCTTCTGGAGGGTTAACCGTCATGTTTTGAAGTTGTACACAGTTTTGTGTGTTTGTTCCAAGTTAATAGGGAATGGGAGTGTCTTGTATTTAGTTTTTTGTTGAAAGCTTTCATTAAAACAAACGTCTTGAGGAATGTGACACAGGTTCAAACAGAGATGAAAAGAAACAAATGTACAAAAGATCAGCCTGCCAAACATTAGTACATGCATGTTACACCAAAGCTGAAAATACACATTCAAAAAACTGTCATGTATGATAGGTGGGAACAATAGTTTTTTTTTTTATTATTGTGATGGCTATGCTGTCCATATTATCCTGGAATGTGAATGGCCTTACAGGCATAGATAAAAAAAAGAGTATTGAATTGTATTAAGAAATGCAGAGTGCAAATAGCAATGCTGTGTGACACACATTTGTAAGGAAATGAGCATATAAATTTGACAAAGAGAAGATTACAGAATGGATATTCAGAAGAATATCAGGGACAGAGGAAAACGTGAGTAATTATACCAATTGCTAGAGGAGCTCCAATAGTGATAGATGATGGCAAAATACAAAAAATTGTAGATTTGTAATAATAAAGGTTTATTGGCAGGAGGATTGGAGTGGCATGTATTTATATTCCACCGAAAACTGTTATTATGGACCTTAAGAAAAGTTTGGGAGAAATAGTCAGCTTTCAGCAGGGAATATCATTTATAGGTAGGGATTGGTTACAATAGTAAAAATGTATCAGGTGTACCTAGAAGGGGCAATAAAACAAAAGAGGCTAGATTTCTAAAGAAATTTATAAAAATATTGGTTATGGATTATGTGAATTCAGTAGTAGGAACTCAGAAATAATTTAAATATTATTCCCCAAGGTACAATAACTGGGCTAGACTAGATAGAAATTATATTTCACAGGAAAATGTGCATTTAATTGAGAGCTTTGATACACATACAATAATTATTTTTTATCATGCACCAATAAAAACTAAGATAAAAATGCAGGGTAATAAGTAAAGTACAAATAAGGCACTGGAACTTTCCCACCTACCTGTTAAAAAGAAATGAATTTAAGGAAAGGGTAGTGGGAATTATTCAGAAGAGTTATGAGGGAAGATAGAAATATCTTTAGAAGTTATAGCTAGTGACTGTGATAAAATGAAAATGGATGTTAAAAATAGGGTTGAAATAAAAAAGGAGATATGGTTTAAGAAGTAATAGAAAACACTTAGAGGGGCTGACAAAGGTTAAAGTACTGCACAATAAGAAGAATCCAAATGCAGAGTGCTAAGGACAAAATAAGGGAGTATATGGATGACATGCAACTCCAGACCACAAAAACTTTTAGCATAATGATTTGGGCAACAGGATATTGAAAGGGTTGTTGCCAAACTTAGGGAACCTATAACAAGAAAAATTTCCAGATATTCTATAGTGGTTTTAGAGACATTTTGGAAATTTTATGAAAATTTATATAAAGCAGAGAAACATGGAAATCAAGAAAGAGTACAAATGGAAACGTAATTCTTAATTATGACAAGTTTAGAGGTAGACTAAGTTCAACAACTGACAGTTAAGATAGGAGGTGATGAGATAAAAATAGTGATGTATAATCAATCTTTAAGAAAGTCTCCAGGAACAGATGGTATTCCTGTGTAAGTTTGGAAATTAGGAGGGAAGAAAGTGATAAAAGTATGCAAGATTTTGTTTAACTGTATTTTAAAAAGATGGTAAGCACCAACTACTTGGAAGAAAGCTGTGGTGGCTGTGTTACCTAAAGATAGCAAATACCATTCAGACCCAGCTTCATATAGACCATTTCAATTTTAAACCACAATTATAAAGTAGCAGACAAAGACAAAACACAGAAACTGCAGTGATATAAGCGCTTATCTGATGAAGCATTGGTAAGCAATATCACTGCAGTTGTGTTTTGGTTACAAACATGGATTATTGGTTTTAAAAGGAGACTTCTTGAGCTTTTATTGAGCTGGCGACATATGGTGCACTCTTCATTTTCTTTTTGCACAATTATAAAGTGTTTATGTCTATATACTAGCTAAAAGAATGGAAAAGGTTTTGCCAAAATTGATAGATAAGAATCAGTGTGGTTTTGTGGAGAAGGGAAAACATTTGACACCATTAATAGAACAATAATGATCCAGATGGAAGCAGAATGCAATAAATTATCTTTGTTGTTGGTGGGTCTTGATGCAGAGAAAGCACTTGACAGAGTAAGCTGGGATTTTATGAGTAGGGCATTGGAAGCATTTGTATTCCTTGATACAATAATAAGGTTAATTAGAAGGATATATAAGGGATCAGAGGCATGAATTAAAGTGGGAGGGGTCCTGTCTGATAAGGTGTATCTGAACAGAGGAACAAGGCAGGGGTGTCCTCTTTTCCCTTTGTTATTTGCTTTATATTTACAGCCATTGGCAGAGAAAATAAGGGACTTGGAAATACAAGGATATAAATGGTATATAATCAAGAAAAGTTGGCTTATTTTGCACCTGTTCAATCCAAAAAAAAGAACATCTCAGTGTTGTGGAACATTTTGAGACATTTTCAGGTCTTTTGGGGATATAAAATTAATGAAGATAAAACAAAGGCTATAGCCAGACATTATGTATCCACACACAAATTGGTTCAGCAATACCTATATTTCTTGGGACATGATAAGATAAAGTATTTAGGAGTATGGATTAAAAGGGCTTCTGTTATGGCAGCTAAGGATACGTGGGAAGAGACTAAAGAAAAGATAATATAAAAATTGAGAAACTGAAAACTCTTATTTATGGATAAGGATAGTAAGATACACACAGTAAAAGTGTTTTAGTCCGTTTAGTCTTGCATACAGTTCAGGCATACTTTTATCAACCCAATAAGTTATGGGCAATAGATAATAAAGAATTGAAGTAATTTATTTGAGAGGGAAAGAGGGCAAGAGTTAAGTGGGATGAGTTGATCCTTCCAGTAGAACAAGGTGGTTTGGGTTTACCTGACTTGAAGGGATATTTTAGAGCTACACAGTTAAGGCTCATGTACATAACACAAGTAGAAAGTTAGAATTCAAAGTAGAAAGGGATGATGATGAAGCAAGGGGGAAGTTCAGGAATTAGAGAGGGTGGGATTTTGGATGAAGATCCTTAAGGAGAATAATAACCATACAGAACATTATATTCATAAAGTAGCATAAATATTCTAAGAACTAAGCCAATATGAGAATTGAGAAAGGAATGACTACAAGTAGGGGTACAAAAAATAGGCAAGAGGAGAGTGGAATTTAATGGAGAAACCTGGCAAAGGAATCAAGAAGTGGGGGCAAATAATTCAAGCAGGAAAGGTAATAGAGTGGGATGAGGCCAAGAAGACATTTGGATTGCAGGCTAGAGACTGCCTTCCATACAAGGGCTTGATCTCAGAATACAGCAAAAGAAAGGGATGGAGGAATTTTGAGTGAAATACCTGCTCTGGTACAGTTTTTTTAGTTGACTCTAGAGCAGAAGCAACTGTTAAAAGGGGATAATTAGTAGGGCATATAAAATATTGCATAACTATAAGAATCAGTCAGAGGTTAGTAAGAACACATTTGGACTGCAGGCTAGACACTGCCTTCCTTCTCAGGGATTAAGATCAAAGCATAGGCAAAGAGAAAGGGATAGGAGAATCCTAAGTAAAATACTTGTACTGGTAGAGTTTTTAGATGAATATAGAACATAGGTTGCTGTTAAAAAAGGGATAATTAGTAGGGCAGAAAATATTGCACAATTACTAAAGGAATCAGAGTTAGAAAAAAATGGGAAGACAAATTAGATAGCAATTCACAAAGAAGCAGTGGGATGACATATGTATGATCCCCCCCCCCCCCAAATATGCTACAAAGTTCAGAAGATTTAGGATTTTTGCTTGGAAGTGTTTGCATATATATATATATATATATATATATATACATATATATATATATATATATATATATATATATATACACACACCCCACTCCAGATAATTAATGTTGGAGATGTGATGAAGAAGAAAGAGGTAACTGAGATCATATATTTTGGGAGTGTAATGAGTTGGCAGACTTTTAAAATTCCCTACAGAGTACTCTGCCAGAAATACTTGGTGTGCAAATGAGTGTAACTAAGAACATGATTTTTTTTTTTAACTGAGATACAGGATCTGAATTGTCCAGACATAGTAAGGCCTTGCTAAGTTTAATTATGGTGGCTGTCAAAAAGCAATTACTAGAAAATGGAAATTAAAGTCTAAGCCAACCCTATCTGAAGCAGTGAATATTGTAATAGGGAAAAGAGATCTAAGTGGGATCTTTAGAAAAGGGTAAGAGGAAATTGCATAGAAAAAAAATGGAAATTGTGGGAACAGTACATGCAGAAAAATATTTTGGAGGAGGAATGAGGTTTAAGAGAAGGCAGGAACTGAATCATTTATGTAATGTTGGGTTGATTGCATTATATAGAAGAGTATATGTGATGTATAGTGTTTGCAATTGTGATCTTGTTAATATGTTTTTTTACTTTTATATAAATGTAAGTTTGCCTGTGTCACAAGTGATAATTCAATGTTGTTGTTGTCTTTTGGCTTTTCCCAGTTAGGGGTCACCACAGTGGAACTTCGGTCCGCTAATGATTGGCAGTAAACTTTCACAAACACCGAGGTGCCAGCTCGACGTTCAACCTTCAACTAAGGCATGTCCATTTACGTATGTCTTTCGAACACCCACCCAACCATGGGGAGGACATGCAGACTACACATAGAAGGCACTCCCCGCACTCCAGCCGAGAATCGAATGGGAGAACCTCTTGCTGTGAGGTAACAATGCTACTGCTGCACCACCGCGGATAATTCAATAAAGGTATTAAAAAATCAGATGCCTTATCTGAAACATTAAGTAATAACCTATCCATCTTTGCAATAAGGCATCATAAACTTAATCCAAACCAGAATTGTTACAACATTTCATGTAATGTCTCCTCCTTTAGGCCAATTCATCACAGCACTAAAATCAGTCAGCTGACATGCTGTTCCAACCCTTTCATTTGATGAAGTTGTAGCACTGTTTAACTCAGTTTTCTTTAACACAGCAAATGAACTAGCCCCAGTAAGTACCAAATGAATCTAACTGAATCCAGCACCCTGGCTTTCAAAAAGTAATATATTGCTAAGGAAAGAGAGAGACATAGCCTGGAAAGGAATGGAAGCAAGTTACAAAATAGCTGCCTATCAGTACTATACTCCACTAAAAATCAAATCAAAACTGATATAAAGCTTCTTTGCTGATATAAATGCAGAAAATTTTAACAACCTCAAAGCTTTTTTGGACTACAGTCAACCAGCTGTTAAAATGTGGTACACTACATAACTTACACGTACTTAATCTAACCATACTGATGGCATAGCCAGCAAATTCAATACCAACTTATCCAAACAGTAACCTCTCTTATTTCAACCTCAACACAGGCAGACACAGGTTCCTCTCCTCCCTTGTCAACTTCCAAAACACTTTCAGGTAAACCAGTTTCAATTTCTACAATCAAAAAACTATTACTAACCTTAAAATCTACCATCCTTGACACTGATAACATATCATCTGATGATGCCCTCACTTTCCCTATCTCTATCCTAAATAAACACTCCATCACTCCATCACATCTGAAATGTATGGAAAAGGTATGACATTCTTCTTCTTTATAAAGGTGGAAACTCAAATGTGCTCTAAAACTTCAGGCCTAAAGGCATACTGTCTCCACTCCTAAAACTTCTAAGGACATGAATCCAGTCTCACCTCCTCAGCTTTCTCACTGACAGTGCCTCCATTGTCCTACACAACATGGTTTCCATCCCTTTCATAGTACATATGCAGCTTGCCATAGTTTCTGTTAACCAATATCACAACTCTGGAAACTTAGTCTCAACACTTTTCCTATATTTTTCCAATGCTTTTGAGATGATATCCCACCAGAAATTGCTTAAAAAGCTAGTGTGACTAGGAATACATGAAACTTCACTATCTTGGTTCTTCAGATACCTCTCAATTATGCAACAGGCAGTAAAATGGCAAAATGACATTTCCTTTTCCCTTCCCATTACAGTAGGTGTCTCTGAATGATCCATTTTAGATCCCTTGCTGTTCAATTATTCATTAATGATCTCTACCTAGCTTCTAAATAAACCACTATCATACAGCATGTAGATGATTCAACAATCACCTGTTCTGCTAAAGGCATAGAAAAATTAAAAAAAAAGCCTAACCCAAGGGTCTTTCTCCACCAGAGAGGCAAAGCCTTGCAAGGAGTTGAAACATATTTTTGTTTCTTGAATTCCAAACTTTCAAAGGAATTACCCTTCCAAATCTGCTTTTGTTTGCAGGCAGTCTCATCCTCTGCCCAAAGGTAAAAAGGGTTCCAGACATGTGCCTCCTGCTAAGTCTACTCAAATCCCTACTTCCCAGAAACATACTTTGCAAGACAAACCATGTTCTATTTGACAATTTGCTTCCCATTTCCCTGTGGCAGGTTCCTTTATCCCTCTGTCTTTCCCTGTCCCTTCCAAATTGGTTAAGAATGACAACAGACTCTTGGGTTCTAGCCATTTTCCACCAGAGGTATTTCGTGGTTTGGAAATCCCTTCCCCCCTTTTGGACATCCTTCAGCCTCCTCAGAAACAGCTTCCTTTTCTCCCAGCAGTACTTCATTCTCTTTTGGTCTGGGGCACCATTCAAGCTGTACCCACTGCCCAGGTTGGGAGGGGGGTTTCCTCCAGAATGTTTTTGGATCTCAGGAAGGAGGGAACTTGGAGTCTGATTCTGGACCTTTCCCAGCTCAGCACCTTTCTCAGGATTCCTTTTGTATGTTGTTCTCTTCAACCTTTATTTCCTCTTCTTCACAAGCCCTTTCTGGTCTCTCTGGATCTCAAGGATGCCTACCTTCATTTCCCATCCATCCTCTTTTCAGGAAATTTTTACATTTCCCTGTTTCTTCCTTGCAGTTTCAGTTCCCTGTTTTGCCCTTTGGCCTCTCTACTTCTCCAAGGGTATTCACCAAATGCCTTGCTCCTGTCATTATCTTTTGCAGAGTGAGAGGAGTTCAGATCTTTTCTTATCTGAATGACTTACTCCTTCAAGCTTCCTCCCCCAAGGCTCTGCTTCAAGATCTCCAGTTTACTATATTCCTATTGCAGAGTTTAGGATCACCATAAACTTTCAAAAATCAGCTCTGACCCCTTTGCAGGATCATGTTTTCCTTGGTTGCAAGATCCAGACCATCCCCATACTGGCATCTCTGCCTGTCACCAAGGCCTTGACTTCTATTGTCTTTTTCCAGTCTCTTCTTCCTCTGGAGTCATTCATGGCCAGGGATTTTCTCAGGGTCCTCGGGTACATGGCTTCCATCATTCCCATGCTTCCTCTAGCCAGGCTTAATATGAAAAATCTACAATGGTACCTCAGGTCAGAGTGGCTTCAACATTGCCACCTCCTGGACTCCCCAGCCTCCTTCCTCCCTTGTCTTAAGCTTGAGCTTCAGCAGTGGATTCATTGGCTCTCTCTCAACCTGGGGATTCCTTTCCAAGCTCCACCCCAACTCAAGAGCTCTTTACAGACACCTCACACAGGGGATGGGGGGCCTCCTTCTTCTATCTCAAGGTTCAGGGTCTCTGTTCACTATATCAGAGTTCAGACCACATCACTATAAAATAGATGAGGGCCCTGCTTCTAGCTCTTCATGTTTTTCATTCCCTATTTCATCCTGGGCCCTTCAAATTTTTCATAGACAACAAACAAGCAAGGGGGTACCAGAGTCTATCTTCTTTGCAGACTAGCTCTTCAGGTCTGAGATCTAGCTGTCCAGTATCAAGTGACTCTTCAGGTAATTTACATTCCCTCAGAATACAATCTAGTGGCAAACTCTTTGAGACTCATAGTGCAGGTCCAGCACATAAGGTCATGAACAGATGCTTCACGGAGATGTGTTCTTGGGCAGTGATCTTTAGTTGGATATTCCTCAGGCAGATCTTTTCGCCTCCCCTCTGAACAGACAACTTACTCTATTTTGTTCCAGAGTCCCAAGTCCTCTGACTTGGAAAGTGGACACCCTGTCTTTTCCTTGGAAGGGGATGTTACTGCACACCTTCCCTCCCCTTCATTTGCTTCTTGCACAAAATCAAGCAGGACTCCCCCAAAATCTTGCTAGTGATTCTCTTTTGGCTCAGACAGCATTAGTTCCCCCTTTCTCACTTGGCCAGGGGCAATCACCACATGTTACCACATGGGGTGGATCCTCTCATACAAGACAAGGGGTCTCTTATCCATCCTCATTTGTCCACTCTTCAACTGACACTGTAGGTGGTAGGGTTTTGATCTTTTTTAGGCACTGCTTTTCTAAGGATGTGCTTCAGGTCCTGCAGGAGACCAGGAGACCAGGAGACCACTAACAGGAGATCATATTTGTCCAAATGGAAAATATTTTCTGTCTGGTGCCTCTCTTGAAACCAGGATCCTATATCTGTGGAGGTTACTCTGGTTGTCTCTTATTTGTGTCATGTGCTCCATGCTGAGCTGGCATATTCTTCGGTTAAAGCTCACCTCTGCCCTTGGCTGCTCCTCTAGCCTCTAGATTCAAGGATAAGCAATTTCTTAAAGGTATATTTTATATTAGGCCTCCAAGGAAGCCAATTCTACCTTCCTGGGACCTGAATTTTGTTCTTGCAAACTTGACACAGGCTCCTTCTGTGCCTGCTGCTTCAGTTTCCTTACAACATTGTACTTGGAAGACTGTTCTCCTTTTGACCCTCACTTTAACTAAGAGAGTGGCAGAGCTTCAGGTTCTCAGTGCTGTTTCTCCTTTTTTAGTTTTTCACAGTGACTCTGTTTCCCTTTGAACTAATCCTTCTTTTATGCCCAAGGTGGTCAATGCGTTGTCCCTTAATCAGTCTATTCATCTTCTTTCCTTTTTTCCTTCTCTGCAGTTTGCCATTTAGAAAGTTCTTCATACCCTGGATTTGCATAGACAACTCAGATATTATTTGAATAAAACTAAAGTTATTCACAAATCTGAATAGCTTTTTGTTTCCTCCTATTCCAGGTCTTTGGGTTTGGCTGTTTCTAAGCAAACCATGTCTTCCAGGATTTCTAAGGCCATTTCTTTTTGCTATTCTTTTCATGGTAAATGATTTTCCTCATCAGCAAAGGCTCATTCTACCAGAGCTGTTGCTTCCTTTGGTGCTTTTTCAAAGGATTTGATACCAATTTCATTCTTGAGACAACTACTTGATCTTCTGTTCATACATTCACTAAGCATTACAAGTTAGATGTTGTTTCCAGGGCTAGAGCCGGCTTTGCCAGGTCTATGCTGCATGGGTTTCTAGAGGGCTCTTCAGTGCCACTTTCCCACCAGGTTTCTTGTTAATCTTTTGTACTCACCCTTCTGTAATGAATACTGCAACAGTGATGTGGAAGGACATAGTACAATTGTGTAAAATCTTACCATAACAGTAAATGTCCTTTTCTTCACTGTTGCAGTATTCGCTTTCTCCTTCCTGGCCCCTCTGCTCTAGCCTGTTCTTTCTTGCCTTCCTGGCTGAGGGTCTTTTCTCCATTTCCTACTTCTGGATGTATATGTGTTTCCTTGTCCGTAGGGACATTCTGCTCCTCCTGGGACTTTTTCAGTTCTGAGTGTGTGCATCTGTATGTCACCTTTATGTCCTATGGCTTGTGCAGGGAGTGTACATGTGAGGTACAGCTCCTGTAAGTACTAAAGGCTTTGGTATACTGTACAGATGTTGGGCTATCCTTGGCAGGAGATCCCTTCTGTCATGAATACTAAAACAGTGAAGGGAAGGACATTGACTGTTATGGTAAGATTTTACACAACTGTACTTTTCACCAAGGAGAAAGGGGATTCTGCTGTCATTGTTTTCTAGTCCCAGACCTGCAGAACTCCAGGTTTGCAGCATTCTGTCCTTTATAAATGATTTCAGTCTTTACATTACTTGTGGAATATTTTGTACAGTTATTGTACAAGCTTTGGTGCCACTGTTCTCCCAGGTCTTTTGGATGACCTTCCTAGACGTAATGTTTGAGAGCTGTACAAGAGCTTCCTGCACTGTCATGGGTGGCAAACACTTTCAGTACAAGGTACCTGCTATGTTGGCTTTTCCTTTCTTTTGTTTTCAGAATGGTTAGAAAGGTATTTGCAGGGATGGTGGACTTGCTTTATCAGCATAGTTGTCTTTTGTTTGTTTACCTAATTGTTTGCAGTCATTGTTTAGATTTCTGAGGTCATCATGGTTTTAGATTGAACTTTGGTTGCACTCAGTTAAGGTCATTATCATTTATAAAAAAATGCTTCTGGGACAATTTATTTTGATGGGAGAGTCTTGTTATAGTTGAAAGCTTCCCTTTTCTGATTTTGGGAAGAGTTCATGGCTCTAATCTGGTGGGTTGCATCTCAAAAATGTATCCAGGCCTTCTTGTTGTTATTGAAGAAAGGGGCCACCAGCAGATGGAAGTGGTTGCTATAAAACATCATGTAAAAGAAAGACGAAACTTAGTTCTTTCATAAATACAATATGGACTGCTTGCTGCCTTTGGTTACAGAGTTATCATTTTGTTTTTGACCTATTGTTTATTTCCAAGCCTTTCCACCCACTGTACTCTGAAATTGTGTTTATGCCCCCAACCTGGTGACTGGACTCCCCCCCCCCCCCTTCTTCCTTCTTTTATACATTTCCTGACATTAGATACTTGTTTGGTATGGGAAATGCTTGTTTCAAGTCTGCCCTTATCCAAGACTTTTGGAGTCCAGTGGATGTGTATCCATGTCCATTAACTGAGTCGAGAGTGTTTGTCTAGACTTGCAAGATCTCAAAACCATTTTGAAGCCTGAACTTTTTCTTTCAAGTACAGATAGTTTCTGAATAATTGAGAGGAGCTTGCATCCACCTGATTTACAGGGTTTCAGCTCCAATGTGAGAGTGCACCATCATTTGTGGACAGTTTAATGCCTTGGAAGGCATATTGGGTGAGTGCCTGGGCTTCAGGCATTAGGCCTGCCTTGTCAAACAAAGACAATATGTGTCTGGGTGAGTGCCAGGACTTCAGACAATAGTCCTACTTTGATAAACCAATGTATGTTTAGGTGAGTCTCAACCTTAAATGCAACTTCCAGAATTTTGCATCCTTCCCAGGCTGAGATGCCTTCCCCTCCCCAGGGATGTTGCCACATTCCCAGCATAAAAGAGGGATTTAGTTGTATTTATTTATTTATTTTGCCACAGTACAATATTAGTCACCACATTACATGAAAGTAACAGTCAATATACAATGATCCAGATCTGGGCCTATAAGTACCCCAGTGGGGATTTTTCCTTTCTCCTGTCTGCTTTCAAAGGGAGCAAATATGCAGTACTAGCAAGACATGAGACTGGAGTGCATGAAGCAAAACCTTATTGGTACTGTTAAGATCTTTAAGGCCTCATTTTCCTTACTGTTGTGTCTTTCTTGGCTGAAGACCACTGGTGCAATGTTTCCTATGTCCACAGCTAGCTTTGGTAGTGGTCTGTACTAACTTTTTTTGATCTAAGTAGTCCTTAATGTTTTGTGGCCCTAGTTGTTAAGACCACATTTTTGAAACTAGTGAAGTGCTTGCAAGAGGACTCCTGGAACTCCTGTGCTAGGCAAAACTGGCACCAAGAATGGAAATCCTTCTGCAGAATTTCCTTTCTACGTGGACAGACTAGAACTATTTTCTGGGGACATCATGAACCTTGGAAAATCTAGAATTTTCATTTCAAGAAAATACAACTTTTAACTGCCAAAACAGCTAACAGTCACCAACAGTGAAATATCAAAATCTAAATGACATCTCCCAAACTGGGTACTTATGGTTGTCTGGAAGTCACCTGGAGGTGAATGGGCTAACAGCTGATCATATGTTATGGCAAGAAAGAAATGAATAATGGCATGATGGGATCATAATTTGTTTGTGGTGGAGAAGGAGGTCTGCTCACTAGGGATGTTTGCAAAAAAGCTCTGGAAGTCTGACCAGAAGGGTAAACTTCAGCCTTTGGGTATTTCCCTTGGATAAGAACTTGAACCCCAGCAATAATTCAAGTACTTTAACATCTACTTTTTAACAAGTTACTCTACTTGTTAAAAAACTTTCAAACTTGTCTGGTCTCCCATCACTTCCTGCACCTTCTTTTGTGTTGGCAAGATGGCAATCTATGCCTTCAGACCTTTCCTCAGGTCTGACTATGAAAAGGACTATCTGCAGTACTGTTTAAAATGCTACCCTCACTCCTTGTCATCCATTCATCTTGGTGAATTCCATTGTAACCCTCTGTGTCATACTAGCTAACCAGTGTTATACCCATAGTGCCAACCTAGGAATCACTCAAGTTTTTGTAATTCATTCTATTACCTCTTGCATATGCTATATTATATGTCTTGTTAAATTCTACATAGCCCAAATTCACCCTTCCTTTCTGGTCAGATTCACTGGGTACCTTGTTAGAGAGATCCGGTAAATTTGTAATAGTCTGCCAACACTCAGTTTGCACTTTTTCAGTAAAACTTGTGAGAACCTCCTCAGGAAGTAATTATGGTAACAGTAAGCAACGTTTTCTGTATTATGTAACTGGAACCTTGACTTTTGCCTTTACAGTTCATTTTAAAATAGACTACCCAAAAGTCTTTTTTTTAAAGACCTTTAATTAACTAATCCAACAGGCAATGAGTAGACTTAATTAAGGCAATTACTCAAGACCATTAAAATATTAAACCTGTCCAGCAGGATCCTTGTCTCAGAGTGCTGCAGACCCATTCTCCTTGCATGCATCCAGCCTCATTGAAGCCAAAGCTGTGAGCTCTGCACCAGATTTTCAACCATTTTCCAAAAAAAAAAAAAAAAAAAATGGTGGCGCCCAGGGAGTCTGCAGCTTTGTTAGCTCATCAAGGAATAATGCTAATTCCTCTTTCTTTTGCACAAAAAAAAAGAAGAAAAAATCACTTTCCAGACGTTTTTATGTGGCTACAATTACTTATACCAGAAGGAAATTACTGGAAATTAAATGGATTACTAGAAAGAGCTGCTGGCTTGAATCTCTGTTGTCTGAGGAGTATTCAGGGCCTACTTTACTTGCAGAAATCCTGGATCTCTGCATTTTAAACAGGAATACCTTCAGAGCTCTGAAACTTTACAGAGAGGGTTCTGAAATGCCCTGGAGCAGCTACAAAAGGAAAAGATGTGAAAGAATTCGAAAGAGATGCTGCAGAGGCAGAGCTGCTGCTAAACTGAAGAGAACCCCCACACACACACACACACACAGGCTCACATTACGTTCAGTATTACTTGGAAATGTCTCCTCACTGGATAATAAGATGGACCATCTGAGAATGGAGCTCACAAAAAATAAGGTGAGGGGCACGTGTTTGTTCATTTTCTTTAAATATGGCTGCATAGTAACATTAGTGACAGTGCTATAAACCTAGATGGTCAAACTCTGTTTAGAGCAGATAGATGTAAAGCACAGAGTAGTAAAGCTAAATGCGGTGTTGTATGCATCTATGTTAATAACAGATGGTGCAAAGACTGTAAGCTTGCTCAGTCATACTGTTCTGAAGATGTGGAACTATTCATACTAAATTGCAGACCATTCTATGTACCAAGGGACATTAGTGGGATATATGTCACAGCACTGTAGACCCCCCCCCCCCCAGTGCTAACACCACTGAAGCTCAAAATAAACTCCATAATATTATCTGTGAGCTGAAAAGCAGAAACACAGAATTTGCATGTGATAGTATGTGATTTAAACAGAGCTGACCATGAGGAAGTGCTACCCCACTTTTATCAGTATGTGGATTTCCCCACTGGAGGGGAGAATACCTTAGACAAAGCTTATAGCAATATTAAAGGAGCCTTTAAAGCGTTGAAACACCCCCAACATAGGCAACTCTGATCACATTGCCATCCTGCTTCTGCCTACCTACAAGACAGCCTTGATCAGAGAAAAAATGACAACTAAACAGATCAGATTCTGGCAAGAGGGACAATGGATTGCCTTCGGGACTGTTTCAATACCACCTGCTAGGAGGTCTTCAAACAAGTGGCTACACACAACCTCCAGTTAGAAATAGACACCTATACCGAATCAGTTCTTGCCTACATAAACAAATGTGTTGAGGATGTAACCACCATGAAAGCAATCACTAAAACAGCCAATCAGAAGCCCTGGCTCACAGGAATGTCTACAAGCAACTGAGGAAAAGAAACACAGCCTTTAAGGCAAATGACAAAGAAAGGTTAAAGGCGGCCAGGTCAAATCTGAAAAAGAGCATCAGAGAGGCAAAGAGGGAGTATGGGAGGAAAATTCAGATCACTTCCAAGATATGAGGGATACAAGAAGCCTATGGCAGGGGATACAGCAGCTCATGGACTATAAGACCAAAACATCCCAATGTGATGACAGCTTGGAATTCCGGAATGAACTGAACTCTTTCTGTGGCAGATTTGGGGAGAACACCACCACTGTACCTTCCAAAACAAGCACTGACAAAAAGGAGATAGTGCTCACCTTAAACTCTGAGGAGTTGAGACTTCAGCTTAAGAAGGTGAATTCTAGGAAGGCTACTGAATCAGATAACATACCTGGCAAGGTGTTGAAAGAGTGTGCTGATCAGTTATGTCTGGTACTGGCAGACATCTTCAACACATCCCTTGCTACAGAGAAAGTTCTTTCACGTTTCAAGGAAACAAGTATTGCCCCGCTTCCAAAGAAACCCAACCCTACCTGCCTGAATGACTTCAGACCAGTCACATTAACCTCAAACATCAAAAAGTGCTTTGACAGGATTGTGAAGAAACATCTGCGAGTCTGCCTAAGTCCTTCAATCCTCTCCAGTTTGCATATCAGGCAAATAGATTGACTGCGGATGTGATATCAGTTACACTACACCTTGCACTAAAATACCTGGAAGAGAGGAACAACTATGTAAGGCTTCTATACATCAACTTCAGTTTTGCATTCAGCACTGTGATACTGATGCAACTGGTGGATAACCTCATGAAACTCAGGATAAGCAAGCACCTATGTAACTGGACTCTTGACTTTCTTATTGGTAAACCCCAATAGACATGTGCTGGAAACAACACCTCTCAATACATAATCCTGAATAGTGGTGTTTCCCAAGGTTGTGTGCTCAGCCCCTTGCTTTTCCCCATTCTCACCCATGACTGTACTGCAAAACATTACTCAAACCATATTATAAAATTTGCTGATGATACCACAGTTGTGGGTCTAATTAGTGCTGAAGATGAACATAACTACAGGGATGAGGTGAACACTTTGTTTGGTTGTTGTGACAGAAACAGTCTGGACCTGAATGTTAATAAGACCAAAGAAATGATTATGGACTTCAGGAGAAAGGCAACAGTTCACCAACCACTCACTATAAAGGAGAGGTAGTAGAAAAAGTCAAAACAACCAGGTTCCTGGGCATTCACATCTCAGATGACCTCTCCTGGACTGTTAATTCCAGCCATATAGTCAAGAAGGTTCAACATAGGCTTCACCTCCTGAGAAAACTCAAAAAGGCCAGGCTCCCACTGTCTGCTTCTACCACTTTTTTTACAGGGGAGCTATCGAGAGCATCTTCACTAGCAATTTTATAGCATGGTTCAGTAACTGCACAGCTGCTGAGAAGAAGAAATTGCAGAGGGTGATGAGGGTGGCTGAGAAAATCTTGGGCACAAACCTCCCTTCTATTCAGCAGCTTTTCTTTACAAGAGAAAGAAAGAGAACATACAAAATGCTTGCTGATTCAACCCATCCGGCCCACAGCTGGTTCTCACAACTTGCATCTGGAAGGAGGTACTGCAGCTTCTGCTGTAGGACAACCAGATTCATGAACAGTTCGTATCCTACAGCTGTGGGACTTATTAACTCGGACACCAACCATAATATCTGATACATTGAAGCCTCTTTTTTTAATTTAATAATGCTGCTCTGAGCAATTCCCAGCAGTATTACTACTATACAATATGATGGCTATATTGAGTCACATCTAAGGTTAACAAATACAGTAACTAAACAGCTGCTATTCACTAATCTCTATTTATTCTCTGTCTTAACAGTGAAGGGGTTTGGTGGTGGGTATTTATTTTTTATTTATTATTTATCGTTGGATAATGGGTATTGACTATGTTTATGTAATGTCATATGTGTTGTTATTCTCAGATACCACTATATCTATATTATTTGCGCTGCATTTCTCTCATGAGTGGACATTTGTAATTTCGTTTAGGCTGGACTTGTGTGGTCCTAAATGACAATAAAGTTTCTTTGAATCTTTGAATGTTTGAATCTGTTGAAACCTATGATTCAAAATAGATTAACACATCCATACTGTACTCATAGACACACATAATATAACCTTATTCTCACATCTAGCAATTTTTCCCCTGGCTTTCTCTCTAAATATACCATAAGCCTGCTTTCTCTCACTTTGTAATGTAATTCCTGTTTGTATTGTACTAACTTACCTTTAATTTCTCTATAAACTGCCTAAAATTTCTCTAACTGTTAAATCATTGTCACATAACTTGTAGCTGTTCTTAATCAATGTTGCATATTATGTCTAATTTGGTATAGTTATTTAAACTGTAGTTGTTTTTTGTATTATTTTTAAAGACTGTAAAATTATTGTTTTTAAAATGTTTTGCAATATTTTAGAGCTTTTCACCTCGGGCCTCCACTGATCATGGGTAGTCAGACTTTCCTGGTAATCAAGTGTCAATAAAATAAATACATTTTTCATTTAGGATATAAGATTGTTTTTTATGTCCTAATTTTTCCACTGTCTCAGTCTTTTGAAGTTGTCTTTTTATTCAGCTGTGTTAAATTAAATGCTTGCATTGTTTTTACACTAATACAGAATGGAATTAGTGCTGTTCTGAATTTGTTGCCAATAAATGTTGTTGGAATTAAAAACAAAAAAAATGAATTATGGTCTGATGTACATAATGATGAATCAATAAAAATATTGTCAATTAAAGATTCACAGTTGCAATAAGGTCTAATAAATACTATCTCCTAGTATGACCTTTAACCAGTATTATCTCATGAAAATAACAAATATTGATAAATTTACGTTTAGAATTAGTGCTATTTGTATTATTTCTCCAGTTAATACAGGTGTAATTATAATCACCCAACAATAAAACTTTATTTTTATAATTTAACATTTTATTGATTCCCAACAAGAAATTATAATGCTTCACTGAGCTAATGGATGGAATCCTGCAGCTTATTATAACTCTTATTTTGTCTTGATTATTGTTACCTGTGATGGCAAAGACTAAGGTTTTCAAATAATTGTTTGATAAAATCATTTTGGAATGTAATGATTCATACACAAGCAATAGAGCACCTCGACATCTACTTCTCCCTCTATTACAATCCTGAGAAAATATAATCTGTAGCATCCCCACAGCGATAATTGAGAAGTTGTTTTAATCTGCAGTAAATCTAACAGCTCATGGCATTTATTGCCAAGATTGTGAGCCCTTAGGTCTTTTACTTTATATATATATATATATATATATATATATATATATGTGTGTGTGTGTGTGTATATATATATATATATATATATATATATATATATATATATTTTTTTTTTTTTTAACTAACGTGAAACCCAAAAAAGGAATAATATAGCCCTGAGATTTTACTGCTGACAAAACCTGCTCCATAATGACTTAGATGTACCCCATCATTGGAATACATTCCTGAATCCTTAACAAAATCTTCCAGCATGAAATATGTTTTACTGAATATACTGCACAATGCTGTCTCAACCATGTCTTGAGTAAATGTGCCTTTGCAAACATATAGTTGTAGAATTGCAAGAATTAAACTGTTTCAATAACAATGGCATCAGTTTTCTGGTTTCTAATACCTTAAAGATCCTAATATCACATTCTTCTTATGATTGAGAGGAAAATAGCATAAATCATTTGTTCCCCTACAGAGAAATATAGAATTATATTTAATGTTTCCTACTGTATCATTCTTACAATATCAACTAGATCAGCTGGAGTCCTGGAGGAGATGATGCAGTTATTTTATCTTTATTAACGACACACAGTTCTCTACAAGAGGATTTCAACATGGTCACCTGTAACAAGTATCTCATTAACTATAATCAAATATGAACCACACCTCTTTCCTTTTTGCTTATTTAACATATTGACACAAGTAGTACATTCAGAGGCATTATTTGAGCCATTACAGGATATTAAATCTGGGTCTATAATTTTATCAAGGTCTGAAATTCTTATGTCTTCCAACTAGTGTGAATTTTTTTCAGTTTTTTTTTACTTAAGAAATGTGCCATGTTCCCACTCTCATATTCACTTACTGAATGTTCTATTGTTCTTTTTATTTCCAAATTAATTACCAGTAGTTGTTGTCTTTATTTAATATTTCATGATGAAGTACATGTGGATCTAATGATTTATTGGGGCTAATGATTTATTATGTATACCATGATCTGTTATTGTAGTATTTGCTACTTCAGATTTGGTAGTAGTATCCCTTGTAATGTTCTGATTAACACTGGAGTCAGTCAATAATTGAACTGAATCCAAATGATTTTTCAGTACTCACTACTTGAACTGAATGCTGAATTTGTTTTTCTGTTTTGCTGGTGCTAATACATTTTGTTGGTTAATTTCATGGTCATTTAGTGTGATACAAGTTCAACTTTTTTCATATAATCTTTATTATTATCTTTTACTCAAGATGGAATAGATGCAAAAGTTTTGGACCTTTTGTTCTTAACAGGATATTTGTTCTTACTTTTATGTTTCTTAGAAATATTTGTAACATTGTGTAAGTCTTCACATGTATCTCTTGCCCTTTTTGCCATTGTGGCCATTTTTGTATTAGATTTTCTATTTTTTATACTTTCTTACATTTTATAACCTCATTGGTACTTCTTATGTTAATATTCTCATCAACTAGGTATTAAATTATAGCTTAAAAAATTCAGAGTGTAGTTGACTGAATATTGTACAATGGTAATATGCAGCTATACTCATTCTGGGACTGAGTGCAAACTGTGTCACTCCACTACAGAAAACACATTACAATGACATAAGTCTGTGAGTAACAAGTGTATGCCATGTGTTTAGCCAAAATGATTACAGTTATATGTATGGTGCTCTGTATTAGTCATTCTACATCTATTGCCATAATAAATTAAAGTGCTAGGGCACAATACGTATTATGCCAAAACATAGAAGACTAGTCATATACAGGGTACACAAAGAGCTAGATAGTCTAAATATATACCATCCCGCATGACAATATATATATATATATATATATATATATATATATATATATATATATATACTGCGGTGGTGGGGCTGCGGTAGCGTTGTCGCCTCACAGTAAGACTTTATCCTGTTCGATTCTCAGCTAGAGCGTCTTCTGTGTGGAGACATGCGTGAATGGGCATACCTTCATTGAAGGTTGTGTGTCAGGGCCGGCAACTCAGCACGTAAAAATCTACTGCCAATCATTAGCGGACTGGAGTTCCGCTGTGGCGACCCCTAACCGGGAAAAGCCAAAAGACACAACAACAAATATATATATATATATATATATATATATATATATATATATATGTGTGTGTGTGTGTGTGTGTACGGGTCTATGTTTCTTGATCAAAATTTCACTATCTCAAACAAGAAACATTGAGACCCATTTAAGCGAAAGTGCACTACATCAAAAGGGCACTTTTACAAAAGCCGGTTCTCCAAACCGGAAAAAAGCAAAAAAAATACTTTAAACAGTACCCCCATGAGGGGGCTATGCCCCCCACCCCCCTACTGAAATATTCTTACTCCGAGATCACACTACAGTGGGGAAAAGGATATATTTCCTTATCCCCACTGTAATGTACTTCAGAGAAACGGCTTTAGCAAAAGTGCACTTTCGATTTAGTGCAATTTCACTTAAATGGGTTCAATCTTCTGGTTCATAGGTTCATAGGTGTGTACTAGGCTAATGGTCCTCGAGCCTTTTCAAGCCTAGCCCATAGGATTACCCTGGCATTATGCCACCAGACCTTAGCTCCCAGTGCCTCTGTCGAGTAAAGCCACTGGAGTGATACCTGGGGTGAATTTTTATTTCCCATTAACTCATCAAGTTTTCTCTTGAAGAGGGAGGTGCTCTGCTTGACATGTATGGGAAGTCTATTCCATAGCATGGGCAGTATCTGGGTTATGAATCTGTCCCTCCAGCATGTTGTGTTGATTGTGGTAATGAGGTTGAGGTCTCTGGAGCGTGTGGTGTGGAGGGGTTGGGATTTCTTCAGATGTAGCATTTCTAACGGAGCTGGGTCAGACATGGCTTTGTAAGTCAAGCAGAGATCACCTCTAAGTAGGCGATATGAGACAGATAATAGTTGGAGTTTTTTTAGTCTGTCCATATATGACAAATGTTTAAGGCTAGGATCCTCTTTGTGAGGTATTTTTGTGGCCTCTCTAGTTGTTGCAGATGTTTAGTGAGGTACATGCGAAATGGGGCATTGTACTCTGACTGACCTAATGAGGGAAGAGTAGAGGGAGACAATGACCTCTTTCTTCCTGGATGCAAAGCCCTTAGTAATGAGATGTGCCACATAGAAGGACTTTCTGACCACAGTGGCAATTTGGTGGTCAAAAGAGAGGTTGCTCTCATCCTGTGTTCCCAGATCTCTTATAACACCTTCTGTGTTCAGTGGACTACCATCGATGTGGTAATTCACGGGAAATGGGTTTTTTTCCAAAGGGGATGATGACACATTTTTTGGCATTGAGCTTAAGGCCATGGTTTTGATACCAGTCGTTGGTCTCAGTGAGGCCTTTCTGTAGAATGTCAACATCACTTGGAGAGTTAATAATAGCTCCCAACTTGCAATCATCTGCGAACTTTGTCAATCAGAGTCCCTTCGTGTTGGCCTGGACTTCAGAGAAGTAGATACCAAACAGGAGAGGACCCAGGAACAAACCCTGTGGGACTCCACTCGTGACTGGTCGGCAGTCTGACTTGGAGTCAGCTACTTTCACCCTGTGGGTTCTACCTGTGAGTCAGTTTGCAACCCACCTAGTGATATAGGGGTTGATGCCTAGCTTAGTGAGTTTTTCTATTATTCCTGAGTGGGGAATGGTATCAAAGGCCTTGGCCAGATCAAGGTAGGCTGTATGAACCACCTTGCCTTCATCCACAGCTCTGGTGACTGACTCAAAGAAATTGACCATGTTGAGCAGGCATGATCTACCCTTCACAAAACCAACCTATGTGGGATCCTAGAGTTTGGAGATTCCCTATATCCTTGTTTATTAGGTCCATAATGATCCGTTCCATAGCTTTGCATATCAGAATCATCATGCTAATGGGGCGATAGTTCCCAGGGTCTGTAGTCACTTCTCCTTTGTGGAGATGGATGACTGTAACAGTGCGCCATTCGGTAGGGACAAAGCCTGAGGTGAGCCTGTGACTGAACCGGGCACACAGGTGAGGTGCCAGTTCACTCTGTAGTTCATGTAGAACACAGCCAGGGATATTGTCAGGTCCCACAGAAGCTGTATTCTTGGCCTTGGACAGTGTTGTTTTAACCTATGCAGCAGTAATACTGAGTGCCTGGAAATCTACTGGTATTGTGACTGGTCCCGGGGGGGGAGGGGTAAAGTTGGCACTGAATCTGTCGGCCAGTATATTGGCAATATCTGTTGGCTCGATATAGGCGGTACCATTGTGCAGTAGCTCAGAGGAAATCTGGATATTGCCATGGAGATTCTTTACAGAACTATAGAAGGCGTTGTGGTCTTTATTATCTGCTGCAATTCTGTTTTCATAGCTATATTTAGAGGATTTAATGAGGGATCTCAACTTTTTGTTGAGGCTGTTAATGGAATTTTTCCGGTCTTGGGACTTCACCTTATTCCATATTAGTTTCCTCCTTCTGTTGTAGAGTTTGTTTATGGCAGGGGACCACCATATTGGTTTCTTTTTTTTTGGAGGAGAGCGTCTTGGTTCTATTGGGTATGGCGAGATCTATACATTTGTGTACGTGTTCGTACAGTGCATTGGTGTATGATTTGGCCATCATGCAACTGATCTCCATTTGCATGGTTGCAGTGAAGTTAGCCATCTCTTTTTTGAGGAGCCCAAATTTAGCTTTGGAGAAGTTTTTCATGGTGGTCACCTTTGTGGAGGGGGTGGAAGGGATGTGGATTTCCAAGATGATTACTTTGTGGTCGGATCAGGGAGGAGTTGAGTACTGGTGTAGAGCAATGGTTGCCCATGTTAGTAATGACCAGGTCAAGGACGTTGCTACCTCTAGTAGGGGTAAGAACGAACTGGTCCAGGGCATTGAAATTAATGAATTCCAGGAAACACTGGGCAAGTGTATTGGTACATGAGTAACTTTCCCAGTTAATGGAGGGGTAGTTGAAGTCACCCAGTATGAGAGTGTTAGGTTGGACCTTAATATTCTCCAGGATGCTTAGGAACATGGAGTGTGAGTCTTGGGACATGGTTGGGGACCTATAGCAGGCTATGACCTGAATCGCTGTCTTACCCAATATTAGCTGCACCTGAAGTATCTCAGATGCATTATGTTGGGCTACCAGTCTGGTTGTTGAGATAGTGTGTTTTTGACAATCAGAAGTAGACCTATATATATATATATATATATATATATATATATATATATATATATATATATATATATATATATATATATATATATATATATATATATATATATATATATATATATATATATAGATATATATATATATATACACACACACACACACACACACACACACACACACACACTCACTCATGTGTGTGTGTGTGTGTGTGTGTGTGTGTGTGTGTGTGTGTGTGTGTGTGTGTGAGCAGAAGGTTAGGGAAAAGCAGAGGGGGTGCTTTCAAGCTTATGACAGGTATACAATAATAGTATACATCCTACAATGATGCAAATGCTACTTTTCAACAAAATTCAGTACTAAAAGAAATTTGTATGAGATGAGTATATATAGTTCATGGCAGTAGGATTCTGATACCTGGTCTGACTGAAAGCGACATAGATGAAAATAAAGCTATCTATCATACTGACCCTGCAAACATACAGATTGATGAGGTAGGTCAACACAGGTCCCTGACAATAACTTGAATTTAGAGGAATCCTTGCCACCAGCCTGAAAATGCAAAAGGATAGGTGGTCTATTTAGAATTAATCGATGAGTGTATCTTAAGGAGATAATATTATGATGGAGTTCAGTATTATCAGATTGTTTTATTTTATCAATACAGGCAACATAGCATCCACACACCAATATTATTCTGTTACCCATACAGTAGTTGCTGGACAAAATATAGCCAACTTTGGGGTCTGGTGATTAACTTTGGCTGCACTTTGGCTGTGACTGTACTAACTCCATAGGAAGCACAAGAAACAAATGTGGGCGATTCTTAGAAGAGATGGCAGACTTACAAAACAGAGAAATGGATGGAAATATGTGTCAGTTACATTTGTACAGTCACAATTGTCCACAGTATTTGTGATGGAACATCTAGTGATATCAGAAGTATAAAACCAAGTCATGTTGTAAGGACAAATTTGAGTTATCTGATTAAATTAATGAATGAAAAGCTCATTGGTTGGCAAGAAATCTACCTGGCCTGCAACATATATGTAAAAATTTGAGGAAACATGTGCCTCTAAACTGTGTCAGAGTTCAGTATATAATTGATCGAACATCATGTTGGAATTATTCTACAATCTGAAGTGCATGCTAAACAATATGGCCACATGTAGTTGATCTCTTCATATCTCCTGTTCTGAAATATCTACATTATATGGTATCATAAATAAATGAAAATAAATATCTTCATCTTTCATTTCACAAGTGGTTCAAATGTAGCCACCCAGTAATTTTTCTCTTGTCATACTATTTGTCTAATAACTAATAAATGTGGATCCAGAAATTTGATTTGTTCCTGACTGAGAATATAATATCTGAGAAACCTAAAAAGTGTGGTGTATTTTGTTTCTGCATTTTGCAAGGGAAAGAGTCCTGAAAGTTTACAATACATCATAGTTTTGAAAGAGAGTCTAGAGAATACTGCAGCAATTAGATGAGCATGTCAAAGTTATTGTGAGCAGATACATAATCTGCCATTCATCTGTAATTTGTTATTTGTATGTTGCCAAGCTTCCACTGAGTGTGTTGATACTTGTTGTTGTTGTTGTATATTTCGGCTTATCCCGGTTAGGGGTTGCCACAGCGGAACTCTGGTCCGCTAATGTTTGGTAGTGGATTTTACGTGCTGAGTTACCAGCCCTGACGCACAACCTTCAATGAAGGCACGTCCATTCATGCATGCCTCCACACAGA
Source organism: Protopterus annectens (assembly GCF_019279795.1). Lineage (NCBI taxonomy): Eukaryota > Metazoa > Chordata > Ceratodontiformes > Protopteridae > Protopterus > Protopterus annectens. Next base: position 222,203,577 of record NC_056740.1, read on the forward strand.
AGATGCTCTAGCTGAGAATCGAACGTGGCAACTTCTTGCTGTGAGGCGACAACGCTACCGCAGCACCACTACCGCGGGTTGACAGTGTGTTGATACTGATGTTACCAAATTTAAAAATTAGCAATGGCTGTGCATTTTGTGAGATGCAAAATTCATTAGTTAGAGATATTGTTAAATGTGGTGCCAGAAAATATCAGACAAGGGGCAAATTGTTGACAGAATCAGATTTATTGTTAGGCAAACACATACTTCTGAAATATCCAGATTTTGGAGAGTCCCCACTTATTTTTTTCTCAAAATTTTTCTCCATCCCTACCTAAATTGGAAATTATTTTGAGAAATTCTAAATAAACAGTACTAACATATTAAAAAGTGTTCCTAATTTGAGACCTTTTCCTCAATTATCTTTTTCTTTGTCCCTACCTCTGGAGGTAAACCATAAGAGCTATGGACAAACTTAAGTACATACATAAGGAAAATTACTTTGTCATAATTAAAATTGCTCACTGTTGGCTGGGTCATGGAAGTTTTGGGCCATGAGGGGAAAGTTGTTCCAAATGCCAAGTGCGGATGGAGGAGTATCAAAGTTCAGGTTGCCTTGCTTGCCTTGTTTGGGATCATTGGCATGGCCATGGTGGTTTGGGCCTTGGGAGGAGAGTCCTACAGAGTGTGGATGGTGAAGACCCAACTTTTGTCTGCTGATGAAAGACTGAGATCAGGATTTGAATTTTGTTGGGTTGGATGAACTGGTTTGTTTTGTTTGGGACATTGCTGCGTTGGAGTTAAAGCCAGTGGAGGTGTGGATGGTGAAGTTGAGAGGTGAATCAGATGGACTGGTCTGTTTTGTTTGGGACATTGCTGCATTGGAGTTAAACCCGGTGGAGGTGTGGATGGTGAAGTTGAGAGGTGAACCATTGGTCTGAATATGGACGTTCAGGCCTTCATGTGGCGATAGTGATGATGACTGACAGAGGGAACTGGACTGGGACTTGAATTTGTTGCTGGCATTGATGATGGGATGGTGGAAGTGAGGTTGTTGAGGATGGCTGTATGCACTGTATCACAGTCAAGCATGGATGAGGATGTTTTTTGTACCTTCGGATGTCTGGATTCTGTTGTTGTTTATGTGCATTGTCTATGTTCCTTTCTGTGTATATGCTTATTTATGTTATACAAGAGCTAGGAGAACATAATTTTCTTCAGCTGTGCACTTTTTTTTTTTGTTGTATGGTCTGAATGACAATAAAGTTTATTTACTTAAATGCGTCTTTTATTTTGGGCTTTTTACTTGACAAAGGTTTGGATTATTAAATAAATTCACTCTTGTGTATATGAAGTTAAAGTGTGGATCTAAACATGTTCAGACTGATGATTTACATTAGGAATATGAAGATTTGTCTAACAAGGCTGGGTAACTTCTAAGAGTTTGTCATAGTCAGAGAAATCCAACAATAACACACTCCATGGAAAGTTCCACAAGGTTTGTGAACTAGAATAAAGGGATTTAAGCTGCATTGAGAAAATGGGTGTGATTAGGGTCTTAATGAATTGTCAATAGCATGCATACTGTTGTAAAGGAAATTAAATCATATTTATAGAGAGACCCACCATATGTTTAATAAAGCTGAAAAATATAGCACCCTTTACTTCATATGGCTGAAGCTCTGGTGTCTGCAATGTCAGGAGCAAATTATTTTCTGTGTTTGATGCACATCAGAGATTTTGGCCAATGAAGCTTGATGAGGATAGTTCACGGCCAACCATTTTAAATCAACATTGCAACGGGATATATTTTTAATACTTCATTTGGTATTTCATAGACATATGAAGTGCTTCAGATAGCTAAAAATGAAAGAAAACACTCCCACAGGAGTAAATGCCTCTCCACTAACTAAAACGAAGTAAATAATAAATCCAATAATCAGGTATAGGAAAAGGCAACCACCAGACGTTGAATAATCCAGTCTTTCAAGTAAAACAGACAGTCTTTTAATTTAGTACACAAAGGTGAGCGCTTTCACAAATCGCTTCATCAGACCATAAAAATTTCTAACTGCAAAAACAGTTCCTTATATATTCATCACATGATACAAATGCAATTATTCAATTAACAATTAAAAAGATATGACATATTGTATACAACTATCTAAATTACGTTAAAGTCATTTGATTACTAGTATGTGTCTACTTATATTAACAACAAGTACATATATGTATAAATAAATATTCTAAAATAATCTAATATAAAAATAACTGTAAATAAATATATAGAAGCATTCTATAGCAAGAATTCATACTATACATATAATATTACTAGATGTCTGCTGCTGATATTAAAAATAAAAAACACTTGATGGCAGAAATATAAGTACAAAAGAGAAATGTGCTCTGATAAAAATGATATTAGTGTAAATATAAAGGGATGAAATGTAACGATACAGTAGCAAATCTGTTATCTAGTAATTAGACCTCTAGATCTCAAAATAGGTTTGAGTGAGGCCCTCTCATTGAGGCCTCTAACTTTGTCTGCCCTCATTCTCAATATCCAGTTTATTTCCTTTTTCTCCTTGCCATTCCTTATATTACCTTCCCTTATTCTTGGTGCTACTATGTCTATGACCATGAAGCGAAAAGTATGCTCATGGCCATAGCTGATGATGTATATATAATGGAGTAGCTTGAAATACAAACAAATATCTGTTTATGAATGCAGGATTTTCTGTTAACACTAAAATGCCTGTATTCTTCTGCTTTTCAACACACTAAACATTCTTCACAGTGAAAGGTTCCTCTGGTTCTTATATTGTTCCTATTTATGTAGTGACAATATATACAGCACTTCTAGCCCTTCTATAATAAAATGAGTAACTGGATCTTAATTACAAACTTTTATTGAAGTCAGACACATTGCGTGGATTTGTCTCTTCAGCAAGACTTCTTCATAGCATAACCATATCTTAATTACAGACATTCATTGAAGCTGTCATTGTATAGAAAACAGGGAACACATGGGTTAATGTTTGTAGGAAGAGAGTGTTCATAATACTGAGCCAGCACTTATAGCTATATGTGGAATATAGTGATATCTACATTTTAAAATAAACTGACAAAAACTGTGAAACAGATGATGTTTTCATTGTTTTAAAACTTTAAAATAAAAGCATATGTCAATCTAGTACTAATACAAAAGATACTCACTTACAGCAATCCACAGGATCAGTGACTTATTTACAGTGTACGTTTAGATTTGTTTTTGTACTAATTTTATATATTTTGCTTTAGGTAGCACACTCATCTTTGGTGCAGAAGGTTGTGGGTTCTAGTCCTACACCACATAGATTGACTACTGACACTGCACTGCAGCATAAGGAGGTACTGCACTCCAAATGAGGATCCAGCTGCCTAAGCTGGTGGTAACTCAGGTGGATGTACAATATCTCACATCACCTATTGAAAAGAGTATAGGGTCCTTTATTTATACATATTTACATATTTACACATATTTGAGCAATTGTTTTGATTAATTTTCATACTTTATACATCAGAACCTACCATTTTATATCAAACCCCACTCCTTTCTCCATAACCATAATCTAATCTTCTTTAATATAAGTGGCAATACTCCTTTTCCATTAAACATAATTGAATTATTTTTTCATTCTGTATGACCCAAATTATATAGAAAACTTTCTTATCTAAATCTGTCTTCAAGTTCTTACTTTTTTTCATAATATCCATATTCAATACCCATTGTTATAACTTCATATTTTTTATACTTTCAAAAAAATGTTGATACATAATTTTTGACTCTATCACATTTTAGAAAAAAATGTTCTGTTGTTTCTTCTTCCCCACAATATAAACATATTCTTCCATTTTTTTTTCTTTCTATAAGGCAAGGCATATTTGCCTTGACAGGTCATTTTTTAAATTCCCAATCTCCACAAAAAAAAATCTTGAAATACAACAATGTGTGTTTATACCATTCATTTCTTTAATTACTTTGCTTCTGAAATGTTTTCAAATGGATTTATACAATAATATTTCTTCATAATATTATTATACCATGCTTTTCAATCTTCTTCAACTTCATAAATTTTTATTTTTCACATTATTTTTTGTTGATAGTTATATAGTTCTTCATTTAAATATTATTTTGCTTATTTCTTAAATTTTTCCAAAACTCCTTGTACTTATACTTCAGTATAATTGACACCATTTTCTCATTATTTTCATTTAAACATTTCAGTATTTTATATAAATGTAATGACACAGCATGCACTATTGTATTTATCAAACCTAATTTCCTTATCCATATATAAAACACACCTTTTAACAGGACTTAGTCTTGATCCCCATTAAAAAAAATGTTTCTAATAACTTTTTTATATCCCATAGAAATCATAATGACACCAGACAATTATGTAATCTTTCCCAATAACACAGAATTAATGTGATACACCTTTTTCTTATACATTAATCTATGCATTTTCTGTAATATACAGATATCCTTTATTATTAAATCATATCTTTTTTATGGTCTTCTTTATCAAAAATTACCCCCAAAATGAATATTTCCTTCATAGAAAATTGAATATCTGCTATTTTAATTGTGTCACCTAATCATTTTTTTCTTTATTAAACATCATACCTCTTTCTCTTAAACTTTCAGCTAAATAAAAAACTTCTCTCATCCATTCTTTATTTTTAGTTGTTATAATAATATCATCTGCATAAGACATCATAGCTGGTATTTCAACTTCCTTTTGGATTTTCTTACTTGCATTCTTCATTTTCTGATTTACCTCTCTAACTATTGTATTCATAACCAAAGCAAATAAAATACTACTGATAGGATACCCTTGCCTTATACCATTATTCGTATCTATTTCTTTACTTATCCCAAAGATAGGCTGTTATACACACTTGTTTAATCTTATCATTAATATTGTACATGTTCCCTATTTTCTACAAAATGTCATGTTATATAAAATCAAATGCATTATGAATATCACCTACCATAAGTTTTACATATTCCTTCTTTTTATGTATATCATCTATAATCTCTCTCACTATAATTAATAATTCCTGGCATCCCTTTTGTCTTATACCATAAATACTTTCATCCATGATATGTTGCATCTTACTTTCAAATTTCTTTTGTATTATTTTCATAAATATCTTATAGTCTGTATTATTTAAAACTATTGGTCTTCATTTTTATATCTTCTCTTTTTCCCATTTTCCATATAAATTGTAATATTCCACTACATAATTCCTTATATTTTAATTAATCATTCAACCATTCATTAAATACAGATATTAAACATGTTTTCTGCCATCCTTCTAATTTTTTATACATTTCAAATCCAATATCATCTAGACCTGATACTGATTCTACATTTAACTGTTTCAATACATTTTCTAATCCATATAAAGTAATCTCCTTGCCAAGTTCCCTATTGTTTTCCTCGGAAAAATGTTTAACTTCCCTTTCCTTTATATCATATATTTTTTTACCAAAATTTCTATCTAATTTACAACAATTTCCATAATTTGTTGCTGACGTTTCTTTTTATTACCTTCTTTGAGTTTCATTTCTGTCATTATACTACTATCCTCTTTTACTATTTTACTTAAATAAAGGGAAACTTCTTTTAAATCTATAATAGCTGTTCTTCCCATTTTTTACTAGTATAACATCCAAAATTTTAATTACCCTTCCACATAAAATTGCTATTCCTGAACAATGTTCATTCTCTATATTCCATATTATTTCCTCATCTCATATTTTTGTGTCTGCAGTATTTCTTCCTATGTCAAAATCCTTATATTTTTCAAAATAATTATACCCATGTTATATTTGTTGCACCATTCTGAAATTGCTATTCTTCTAACATTATTTTTCATATTATTAACATTCAGAGAAAGAAGCCTTACATTGTTCCTTTCTCTATTTCTTAGTTTAGGAGATATCATCCTGTATTAATCCCTTATAAAAAAGCTTCATCCATTCCCTTTCTTTTTTTCTTTCATGTTCATAGCTTTATGTGTTCTTTTTCTATCTTTAACTCATCTATCAGTGAAAGTTTTTCTTTCTCTTCCCATTTTCCAAATTATGTCCTCTATATCACTAATTTATTATTTTGTCTCTAATTTCTCTCCTTTATTATCTTTTCCAGCAAATCTCATTTTTTCTATAGTTTTTTTTTTCTATTTCTATCTTCTCTTTAGTCCTTTCTTTAACTTTCTCTTTGCCCTGGTTTGTAGCAATTAGCTTATCCTCTTTTTTTTTTTTTTTGTAGTCCATCCACAAATGCTCCTTTTTTTACCTTTATAACATTTGGGTTTACATTTTTGTTTTGATTCATGCCCCGTTTTACCACATATATAGCATTTCTTCTTATTACAGTTATTAGTTAAATGTAACTTCCTCTCCACAAAAATAACAAGGCTTTGGCTGCCCAATATTTCACAATACCTCTGTTACCAGCAACATTTATGACACTTGGATTATATACAAATTTATCCATTTCCATTTTCAGAATAATATTACAATCCCATGCACCAGTCCATAAACCCCTAGTGTCATAAACTTTTGATAAGTCTATTATTTCTTTACATGCATTTTTTAATGTTCTTTTTTCTTCTTTCAATTACCCAAACATTAACTGGGAGAACTACTCAAGTACTAACTCCCTTGTCCAATGCTTCAAATGTTTATAAACGCAAATGCCCTGGATCAACTGGTCAACACCCCCACCAGAGGTGACAATATATTGGACCTGGTCATCATCAACATGGGCGACTGGTGTTCTACACCGGAGGTCAACTCCTCACTGGTTAGATCAGACCATAGACTAATCAGTCTGGATATCCACATTCCACACCCACCGCCAATCAAGGAAACCACAGTGAAAAACTTTTCAAAAGCAAACTTCACATTACTTAAGACCAAGGTGAAAAGGTTCACAGCCCGCATGCTAAAGGACAATGCTGTCCAAGCTGCTGAATCCCTTACAAAGGCACTCTATGAGCACCTGCAAGAATGCATGGATCGTGCTATCCCAAGCAAAACCAAGACTCACTCCTCCAAGAAAAGGAAACCAGTCTGGTGAACCCCTGCCATAAACAAGCTATACAATAGAAGGAGGAAAGTAGTACAGAAAAGAGTAAAATCCCAAGAAGGAAAGACATCTCTAATCAGTATCAGCAAGCAACTATGATCCCTCAAAAATCATTCAAGGCTAGTTTCGAAAGAAAAATTGTCAAGGACTCCAAAGATAACCACAAAGTGTTCTTTAGCTATGTCAAGAACCTAAGTGGAAACTCTCAGATCAGCTCTGAGTTAGTGCAGAATGGCACAAAATACACTGAACCAATGATATTGCCAACATTTTGGCAGAGAGGTTTAGTGCAAACTTCACCCCCTCTCACCCCCTAAAGGGCCCATAACCATACCAGAAGAATGTAGACCCCTGGCAATCACTGATGCACAGGTTAAAACAGCCCTATCCAAAGCCAAAAACACAGCTTCAATGGGACCGGACAGTGTCACAGGCTGTATCTTACATGAGCTCCAAAATGAACTAACCCCTCACCTAAACACACTGTTCAAACTCAGCCTCTCTACAGGCTACATACCCATAGAGTGGCACACAGCAACAGTTATCCTGCTCCACAAAGGTGGAGCCACAACAGACCCCAGGAACTATCACCCTATAAGCCTGACTAGCCTGGTCTGCAAGGCTATGGAGTGCATCATCATGGAACTCATTAACAGAAACATTGGGAACCTCCAAACATAGGACCCTACCCAGGTTGGCTTTGTTAAGGGCAGATCATGCCTCCTAAGCCTGTTAGACTTCTTTGAGAGGGTTACCAAGACTTTAGACAAGGGAAAGGAGGTCCATACAGCCTACCTAGACCTCACAAAGGCTTTCAACACCATTCCCCATTCTGATATTATAGACAAGCTCACCAGCTTGAACATAAACCCCTACGTCACGAGATGGGTTGCCAACTGGCTCATGGATAGAACCCACACAGTGAGAGTTGCAGGCTCCAGATCTGACTCTAAACCGGTTACAAGTGGCATCCCCCAGGGCTCAGTCCTGGGGGACCCCTCCTGTTTAGTATATACTTCTCAGAGGTACAGGTAAGCACAGAAGGACAATGGCTAACCAAGTTCACAGACAACTGCAAACGGAGGGCAATAATTGACTCTCCAGCTGATACAGACATCCTCCAGAAGGATCTCACTGAGACGGATACCTGGTGTCAAAATCATGGCCTCAAGCTAAATGCCAAAAAGTGCATAGTCATCCCCTTTGGAAAAAACAAAGTACCCGTGAACTACCACATACATGGTAGTCACCTAAATACAGAAAATGTAATATGGGATCTGGGGACCCAAGTAGATAGTAATCTCTCCTTTGATAATCATACTGCCAAGGTGGTTAGAAAATCCTTCTATGTGGCCCACCTAATCACAAAAGGGTTCGCATATAGAACAAAAGAGGTTATTGTGCCCCTCTACTCATCACTCATCAGACCCATCATAAAGTACAACGCCCCATTTGGGATGTACCTTACAAGACACCTGCAACAGCTGGAAAGACCACAGAAGTACCTCATCAAGAGGATTACTGGCCTCAAACAGATGCCCTATGCAGTCCGACTGAAGAAACTCCAGCTGTACTTGGTTGCATACCGCTTACTCAGAGGTGATCTCTGCCTGACATACAAGGCCATGTCCAACCCAGAATTTATGGACATGCTCCACCTAAAAAAAAAACAAATCCCTGAGAGCCACACGCTCTAGGGATCTAAACCTCACCACAATGATAAATAGGATGTGCTGGAGGGATAGAGTCCTGTGCCAGAGACTCCCCATGCTTTGGAACAGGATCCCAATCTACATTAGGCAGAGCCCCTCACTAACACTCTTCAAGAGAAACCTTGACGAGTGGATGGGAAACAGAAAATTTACCCTGGGGATCACTGTAGTGGCTGTGCTGGACAGAGGCACAGGGAATTAATGGCTCTGCTGGACAGAGGCACAGGGAACTAACGGCTCTGCTGGACATTGTCTCAGGGAACTAATCTAAGGGGGTGGCAAAAGCCAACACATTCTGGCTAGGCTTATAGATGCCCTCGGGCAGATAGCCTAGTACTTACCTATGAACCTACGAACCTATTTTAAAATCTCTCTTTCTTCTTCCATTCAGAATTGTATGTCTACTATCTTTTCAGTTTCTCAAAAAGATGCCCTTATTATGTAGTCATTCCATGGGTTGTCATTTTTTCATGGTGCTATGGAGGATTTTGAGGATTGCTTACACAATTTCAAAAAAAGTCACAAAATGTCTCTTTGTTAATTAGAATAAATGCTGTTACCTCCTGATCTTTTGTACCCAATGGCAAAATAACATTGTCTCATACCTCATATCTATTCAGTTCCTTTACCTTTTTACTCTCTATCCATACTACAAGCTTTCTTTTCATGCTATCTTTTTCTCTTTTCCTCTCTGTCCTCCTTCTGATGTAACTACTGCTGCCTCTGCATATTTCCTCTTTCCACTGTTTCCCACTAGTGCCTCCTTTCCATACTCTTTGTTTATGGCCTCCATTATGTTGCCCCCAAGAAATCTCATTCTCTGACACACTGTGATTTATTAAGTCCTGCAATAAATTATCCTGCAGTCCTCCTGACTGGAGGGCTACAACTGCACACTCCTCTGCAGCAGCTTCATTGGCTTGTTCAAACAGCCACTTCAGAAATGCATCCTCCTACTCCTCCATAGCACCACATATTTTCTCAGAGCTGGCATTTGACTCCACTCGTTGCTCTTGTTCCATCTCGTGCACTGTCCTCCCAGCCACTTCTGCCCTAGAAACGGGATGTGTGTATGAATTCAGGTTTCAAGAATAATGTGAATACAGATTGATTGTAGGGGAAGTTCTCCTGATGCCCTGGTCAAATTTCCCTTAATAGTATAAATACCATATTGGGTCAGCCCCTGAAAAGATATTGATAGCCTAGTAGGACTAACCCAGTTGACAAAGACTAAATAAATAAATGTTGCTTTTGTTTATCTGGCTTCTCTGACTGGGTTTAGACCAAAGCCCCTTTTCAGTGGAGTCCTGGGGAGAAAAGCTGCAGCATATTATAAACAGTTTTAAGCAAATATTCAGTCATATACATAAACAGACATTAAGTAACATGCATTAACAATTACACATACATTTGCTAATTAGATTACATTTGTATGAAAATAGAGGCGACTATTACAGTATAAAAGATATTTATGCATTAATAGATGTTGAACATTGAGCATTTGAAGAGGTGTATTAGTGGATTTGTCAGATACATAATAGATTATGTGATTAGTGCTTTGAGATTCAATAAAATGGAGGTGAGATAAAGAACTAGGTAAGGCAGAAAATGTTAATATCGTAGTTAAGAGGAGTGGTGTAAAGCAGGTTCAGAGACAAATTATATATATGTGTATATATATATATATATATATATATATATATATATTCACTTTACATGCTCGAAATTCTGAAATATCGAATTTCAGAATCTCGAGCCCATAAAGTGGAAATCCTAAAAGATCAAAAACCCAGAAACGTGAAATTCAAAATCTCTCATTTCGGAGATGTTGAATTAGCGGTTCTGATGCTGAGCTGTGTTCATGGATTCAGGTAAGTGTTTATGTTTTAAGGGTTTTGGGTAGGGGCTGTAGTGTGTGTTAGTGTGTTTTGTTACTGTGATGTGTGTGTGCAAGGGGAATGTAGCTTGTGTAGTGGTGTTTTGTGTATTTGTGTATGTAGTGCAACCTTAGAGTTAGTATATTTAAGTAGGGGGGTGTGGGGGGCGCAGCCCTCCACATGGGGGATGCAAAAGGGCTTTCCCCCCTGCTTATATATAGGATAGGGTTGTGTGTTTGTGTGTGGGGAGGAAGGTGTGTGTATGTGTGTGGTGTGTGTGTAGTATAGAAGTTGGGATTTTGAATTTCGTGCTTCTGGGTTTTCAATCTTTTAGGATTTCCATTTTATGGGCTTGAGATTCTGAAATTCGATATTTCAGAATTTCGAGCATGTAAAGTGAATCCATATATATTTATTTTTTATTTATTTTACATTTGTTGACCGGGATAGTCCGACTGGATGCATGTCCATTTTCAGCGGAGGCCCGGGGAGAAAAGCTCCAAGGGTAAGCAGATACAGCATTACATAATACCAGCATTACATATTACAAACAGACTATTTACAGTGATTACATAAGTAAGCAAGTTAAACAAGTTCCACAGGTTAGAGTTAATCCCGAGCGTAAATCAGGATTAAATTAAATTACACAGTAAGATGGTTAACAGATTTTTACACATTCTAGAGAGAGTTAGCCAGGCTTGATACATTGACATAGCCAGTTAAGTGACAAATGTTGTTTGAGTCCAGTTTTAAATTGACCTAAGGTAGAAAGTAAGGTAATGTCAGCTGGAAGAGAGTTCCAGAGTCTACTTACAGAGTTTGCAAAGAGAGAGTCACTGGCTGTGTTATTAATTTTGCTAGTCTGAATTAGTAGTTTGTTAGAGGATCAAAACGGTCTAGTGTTGTTATAGGGGGTGATAATATTTTTAAGTGCAGGAGTATTGTCCGGATTATAGAGGATTTTATAGGCCATAATCAGTTGATTATACTGGATTAGGCTGGGTAATTTAAGCCACCCAAGCTGATTTAGATTGATGCGATAATATGTCCTAAAAGGCAGCCCAGTGGCAAACCTGGCAATGTGGTTGTAGCAAATTGAAAGTTTGTTAACGACAGTCTTGTTTAAATTTGAGAGTAGAGGGGATGCATACAGAAGGGTTTAAAGAAGATGAGAGCAAGCTATGGCAATTTTAGCTGGCGGGGTTAGGAAGACTTTTATTCTGTAAAGTGACCCTAGTTTTCTATTGATGGTTTTGATAGTTTGGTTAACATGTAGGTCAAATTTTAGATTATTATCTATGATGACACCTAATAGTTTTGTAGAAGGGTCAGGGGAGATTATTGTGCCATCATTTGAATTTATGGTAAAGGTGAAAGCGGTAGACCTACGTGTTGGTGAAAATAACAGCATTTTAGTTTTTTTGGGGATTTAGGATCAGATGACGTTCAGAAAGCCAGTTTTCTATTGTATTAAAGGTGGTCTGGGTAGCTGACCATAACTCTACTGGAGATGTGGCCGAGCAAATCAGAGTAGAGTCATTAGCATATTGGATACAGCTAACTTTTGGGATGACAGTATAAAGGTCGTTAATGAAGATGGAGAACAGCAAGGCCCTAGTATAGAGCCTTGTGGTACACCAAGGGTGTTAGGTAGAAGATTAGAGAGTTTGTTCTGCCAGAGGACAGCCTGCTGTCGACCATTCAGGTAGGATTGAAACCATTGAAGGGCTCTAGTATCTAGACAGAATGTTTGCAGGGTGTGGATTAAAAGTTGGTGATCAACCATATTGAATGCCTTGGAAAGATCCAAGAAGAGAGCTGAGGATATATAATAAGTTCATAGGTTCATACTAGGCTATCTGCCCTGGGGCATTTATAAGCCTAGCCCAATTGTGTTTGGCTTACACCACCCCTTGATTTGAGTATACTGTGCCCTTTTTAAAGTTTAGTTTACTGTGCCTCTGTCTAATAGTGACACGGAAGTAATCCCCGGGACAAACCTACGATCCCCCATCCACTCATCAAGATTCTTCTTGAAGAGAGTCAGTGAGGTGCTCTGCCTAACATGAATTGGAATTCTATTCCAGAGCGAAGGGAGCCTCAGGGTTATGAATCTGTCCCTCCAGCATGTTCTATTTATTTCTGTGCTGAGGTTCAAGTCCCTCGAGCACGTGGCTCTAAGGGATTTAGATTTACTGAGGTGGAGCATGTCCATTAATTCTGGGTTGGACATAGCTTTATATGTCAGGCATAGATCGCCTCGAAGTAGGCGGTATGCAACTGAGTAGAGCTGGAGTTTTTTTAACCGAGCAGCATATGGCATCTGTTTGAGTCCCTTGATCCTCCTGGTGAGGTACTTTTGGGGTCTTTCTAATTGCTGCAGGTGTTGGGTAAGGTACATCCCAAAGGGGGCATTGTATTCTATGATGGGCCTAATGAGGGATGAATAAAGGGACACGATTACCTCTCTTGATCTAGATGTGAATCCTTTCATGATGAGGTGGGCTATGTAGAAGGTCTTTCTAACCACTTTGGCAATGTGGTTGTCAAAGGAGAGATTGCTATCAACTTGGGTCCCCAGATCCCTAATTACTTTCTCTGTACTTAATGGGTTACCACCTATGTGGTAATTTGTGGGCACATTGTTTTTGCCAAAGGGTATGACTATACACTTTTTGGCATTTAGCTTTAGATCATGGCTCTGGCACCAGTTATCCATCTCTGCGAGACCTTTTTGAAGGATGTTTGTGTCAACTGGAGAGTCGATTATGGCGCCCAGTTTGCAGTCATCTGCGAACTTGGTGAACCATAGTCCTCCCACGTTGGCCTGTACCTCAGAAAAGTAAATACTGAACAAGAGAGGTCCCAGGACAGAACCTTGTGGGATGCAACTTGTGACCGGTTTCTAGTCTGACATGGCTCCAGCAACTCTGACTCTATGGGTTCTGTCTTTGAGCCAGTTTGCGACCCATCTTGTGACATAGGGGTTTATATTTAGGCTGGATAGCTTATCTATGATGCCTGAGTGGGGTATTGTGTCAAATGCCTTTGCGAGGTCCAGATAGGCTGTGTGAACTACCTTCCCTTCATCTATGGCCTTGGTGACTGTTTCGAAGAAGTCGACCAGGTTCAAAAAGCAGGATCTGCCCTTGATGAAGCCAAATTGGGTAGGATCTAGTGTCTGTAGGTCCCCAATGTCTTTGTTTATGAGTTCCATGATGATCCTCTCCATAGCCTTGCATACTAGGCTAGTCAGGCTTATGGGGTGATAGTTTCCAGAGTCCGCAGAGGCGCCACCTTTGTGGAGTGGGACCACTGTTGCTGTACGCCATTCTTTGGGCACATATCCTGTAGTAAGGCTGAGATTGTACAGCAGTTTTACTTGAGGGATTAGTTCTTCTTGGAGTTCATGTAGGACGCAACCTGGGACACCATCTGGTCCCATGGAAGCAGTGTTTTTTGCTTTGGAGAGGGCAGCCTTCACCTGAGCATCAGAGATGTTTGGGAGGCTGCACTCTGCCGGGATAGATACTTGCTCTTTTGGGGGGAGGGGGTGGAGAAGTTTGCACTGAACCTGTCTGCCAGGATATTGGCGATGTCTGTGGGTTCAGTGTATTTTTTGTTGTTTAGAATCAACTCAGAACAAGTCTGTGAGTTGCATTCCAGGTTCCTAACATAACTGAAAAAAAGCCTTATGATTGTCTTTAGTGTCCTGTGCAATTTTTCTCTTGAAGCTGGTCTTGGAGGATTTTATGAGGGATCGTAATTTTTTGCTAGTACTGATCAGAGATTCCTTCCCTTTTGGGATTTTGTTCTATCATGTAGTAGCTTCCTCCTTCTGTTGTACAGTTTATTTATGGCTGGGGTCCACCAGACTGGATGCCTGCCTTTGGATGATTGGGTCTTGATTTTGTTTGGGATAGCATGATCCACGCATTCCTGGAGATGTCCGTAAAATGCATTTATATAGGATTCTGAAGTTTGGGCCGTAGTTTCCACTGGCCCTGGGGCCTTGAAGGATTCCACTTCAGTTTTGAGAAATGTGAAGTTCGCTTTTGAGAAGTTTTTCACTGTGGTTTTCGGGGCTGGGGGGGGGGTCGGGATGTGGATATCCAGTGAAATTAATTTATGGTCTGATCTTACCAATGAGGGATATACTTCTGGAATGGAGCATAGAGTCCCCATGTTGGTAATGATCAGGTCTAATATGTTTTCCCCACTTGTGGGAGTGGTGACTAGTTGTTCCATGGCATTTGAGTTTATAAATTCCAGGAACCTTTGGGCTAAGGTGCTGGGGCTTGAGTAATGCTCCCAGTCTATGTTTGGGTAGTTGAAGTCATCCAATATAATGGTGTTCGGAGAGATCTTAGTGTTCTCCAATGTTTTCAGGAAAGCCGATTGGGATTCCTGACTTTAAGTGGGTGGTCTGTAGGTCACTATAAACTGAAAAGCAGTCTTTCCCACTGTCAGTTGCACATGGATGGTCTCCGATACTTCGTGCACTGCCACTAACCTGTAGGTGTGGATATCCTTGATAAATATGGAAACTCTCCCTCCTTTTGTGGTTCGGTCCGGGTTTTGGGGCCGAAAAGCATGATATGAGGTATAACCTGGTAGTGCTGGGGTGCTCTCTGGAGCCTTGAATCAGGTTTCTGTCACTGCACAGATATCGATGTTCTCCATACTGAGGAGAGCTTTGAGTGCATGCATCTTGAGGTTAAGACTTCTGGCGTTTAGCAGCATTACCCTTAGTTTCTTGTTCCTTGTGCTGTCTATGGAGGTGGGTTTGACTTTTCAGCCTTGCCTAAAAAAGGCACTATGGGGGTGACAAGAGCCTTTGCCAATATCCGAAAGCCCAGGGGTGACAGGTGCAAGCCGTCCCTAGCGAAGCAACGTGGCTTGTCGAGCATGTCATCCAAGGCTGACAGACACTGGATCCCCTTTGAATGACACCAAAATTTTAGCCAAGTGTTAAAATTGATCATTTTGTCTTTATACTGTGGCATTATTCTAGGTGAGGGTAAGATGCTGCTCAAGGTCAGGGTCATACCGGCCTGGGTTACATGATCAGAGAGCTCCTCTATATCTTTTTTCATGTAGTCAAGGGAGGTACGTCTCAGGTCATTCACTCCAGCATGTACAATGACTGAGCCATATTTGTATTTGCTTTGGAGTGACCTGAGTGCTTGCTTTATGTGGCGGAGCCTAGCGCCCAACAGGCAGCTCACTGTGACCTTCTCTTTATTCAGCCTGGTGAGCGGGACATCAGTGTGTCTGACAATAGAGTCACCTATTACAAGGGTATCAGATGTGTTATTCAGCCTTAAGGGCTGTGACTGCTTGGCACACTGATTTTGTGTGCTATGTGTTGTACGTGTTTTGTTTTGGGGTAGTGTTTGCTTGGATGTCTGCTTTGGAGGTCTCTGTTGCTTATGTAGATTTTTATTTAGAGCCTCCGAGTATGTTTTTGTGTTTTTATGTGTTTGATTCGCTGTTGTGGTGGGACTATGTGATACTGGAATTGTGTTGTGTGAGGTTACCTTCTCCTCCTGACTGGTTACACCAGTTTTGAGATGAGAGAGCTCAGCCTCCAGTTTGGCTATATGGTTGCATCTCTCACATATATTTGAACCTGTTTGGAGGAGGAGAGGGTTGTCCATGTACATGAGACAGTTGTAACATTGCCTCAAAATTCCCAGATTCACCAGCTGGACTGGAGAGGAAACCATTGACTGACCTTTGGACATGCTAGAGTAATATAGGGAACTGAATTAAAACGGACCAATAGGGGACAAGGTAATCATAGAGAGTATAAGAGTAAGTAGTACTTATGGTTTATTAGTGCTAACTTGTAAGATTACTTATTTGGACCAGTGAGGGGCCTTAGAATGAGAATAATTATTCTTGTGATTATGGTTTATGGTGTTGGTAAAGGCTAGGAGGGCAGAAGTAGTGCTGTGATGAGGATGGAAGCTATGCTGAGTGTCTGCCATAAGGTGATTTTGGATTAGGTGGTGCATGAGTTGTCTATGAATACATTTTTCTATAATCTTTGCAAGTGGAGAGAGTATAGCTATTGGACTATAATTGGAGAATTCAGTAGAGCTGCCTCCTTTGTGAAGTGGGACTACATAGGATATTTTCCAGATGGTGGGAATTTTAGCTTCTACTATGGTTCGATTGATTAGTATTGAGAGGGGTAAGCAATAGCATCAGCTGATTTTTGTAGGTACTCGGCAGGGAGTTGATCAGCAGAAAGTGTAGTGGGTTTTAATTTTTTGATCAAGGTACGGATAAGTGAAGTGGTGACTGGTTGGAAGCTGAACGCGAGTAGGTTTCTAGGGGTGGTACTTTCAGGACCAGGGGAGCTAGGAGGTAGTTGGCTAGCTAGGGCTTGAATTGTCTCAGTAAAGAATCAGTTAAAACTGTCAGAAACATCTTCAGGGGTTTTATCAATAGTAGCAGCAGGGATTGGGGTTGAAGTTTGTCCAGGATGTAGTAGATTATTTGAACCTGCCCAAAACTTCTGAGGGTTATTTTGATTTACTGTCTGTAAATTACAGTAGTATTGTTTTTTTGTCTTGTAAAATGGATTTTTTAGTTTCGTTTCTGGATTGCCTGCATTTAATGTGATCTTGGGGGTCTTTAGAAGAACGCCATAAAGCCCATGCTTTGTTTCCAAGGGTAATTTTGTGTTTAGACTCTTTAGAAAGCCATGGCGCAGTTGTTGCCTTTGTTCTCTTTGAACAAACAGGTCCATGCAAATCAAGGATCTCAATGAATATGTTGTTAAAATATGTTACTGCTTCCTCTAAGGGGAGGTGTTTTAGAATAGACCAATTACATGAGTTTAGTTCTTGTTGGAATTTGGTGGGGTCAAAGTTTTTATTGTTTTATTGTTTCTAACCTTTCTGAGTAAGGGTTGTTGGGAATTAATGGCTTTGTGCTTAATTACATATGTGAGAAGGTGATCTCTTAGGCCATCAGGGAGGGTACCAGAGGTGTACAGTTGGGGGTGACTATTTTTATGAGTACCCAGTCAAGTATGCTTTCTTTTTGGTTGGGTTTATCTATCCTAGTTGGGGCGGATATGATTTATGTAAATGCATGCAGGTTAATATAGGTGGTTGGGGATTCTGAGGAACAGGTATCCCAGTCAGTGTTAAAGTCTCCAAGTAGTAGGGTTTCTTGGGGGTAGTGACATGATAGCCAGTGCAGGATATCTTCAAGTGTAGATATATTGTTACCTGGGGGAATGTACATACAGATGATATTAATGCATTTATTTTTATTAAGTTGCAATTTGGTGGCAAGAATCTTTGAGTTATTAATCTGAGGTGGTTGTATTACATCTATGGTGACATTCAACTCAAATTTATAGAGTACAGCTACCCCACCCCCTTCCAGGAAGCATGATCCAGCCTGTGTATGTTGTACCCAGGTGGTAACACTTCATTGTCTGTAGTGTTAGGTTTTAACCAGGTTTCAGATAAACAGAGATTCTCAGGGGAGTGGACATCCAGAAGTGCATGCAATTCATGTACCTTGTTATTAATGCTTCTAATATTGAGATGACAGGCTAGGAGAGAGTTAGTTGGCCCATTAATTGTAGGTTTGTAGCTTAGATTACAAGTAGAGGGGGTATGTGTATCTGAAGTGGGTGGGCCATGGTTGGGGTGAATATCACCACCAAGTATTAGGTTAAGTCTATACTTGGTGTTGAACTTCAGGAATTTGTTTATTAGTTTGTGGTAGTGTTTGGATCTAGAGCTAATGTGCCTGGAGTTAAGATGTTGATAGACTGAACAAGATGTTGGATAGGCCCTGGTACTGTAAGTATGGTTGAAGGTGGGAGGATTTACAGCTGGGGTGATAGTATGGCCTTTCGGGACCTGAAATCCCGTGAGAAACTGGTTTTCATACAAGGTAAGAAGGTATGGTGCGAACAAGAGGGGTAGTAAAGAGAAGTATATCATTATTTGTGATTCAGCTAGTGAGTTAAGGAACTGTTTTACCTGGTGATGCAACACTAGAAGATAGAGTGGTGAAGTAAAGGTACTGAAAGGGGGATGGGAGAATGCCAGATAAAAGCTAATAGGTGCTATTAAAATGTAGGTAGAAGAATGGGGGTGGGAGGAATTATTCCAGATGAAAGCAGATAGGATCTAGAAAGTGGGGGAGTGGCTATAGTACTTTAAATGTAGAGGTACTGGGGGCGGGAGGAAATTGGGGGCAGGGAGGAGAGCGAAGAGAGCCCGAGCATAGCGAGGGCAAACCTAGTGGGGCTATTGCAGTTTACAAGGTTTCGTAAGGTGTCCAAAAGCTATAAGGTAAGTATTATAGCTCTTAATGTAAGAGTCAGTTTACTTAGTTTACAGGGGAAGGAGGCAAACACTCAAGTAGAAAAAAGAGCCCTATGGCTGACCATGGTAATCATGGTAAGGGGATAACTAGTACACACACATATATATATATATATATATATATATATATATATATGGGTCTACTGCTTTTCATCGAATACCACGTATTCGAAAAAGAGCTGTAGACCGCTCAGTTATTCTAAGGTGCACTTTCGTGAACTCTGCTTCTACGAACGTATCGCACCACAGTGGAGGACAGTAGGAAAACGTGCTATGTCCTCCACTGTGGTGCGGTAGTCACGGACCTTAGGGTTAGGGCACGGGTCATGGTAAGGGGATAGCCCTACTAGCTATCCCCTTACCATGACCCGTGCCATAACCCTAAGGTCCGTGACTACCGCACCACAGTGGATGACAGGCTATTCTCCACTGTGGTGGGGTAATCACGGACCTTAGGGTTAGGATGCGGGTAATTGTAAGGGTATAGCCCTACTAGCTATCCCCTTACCATGACCTGGGCCCTAACCCTAAGGTCTGTGACCACTACACTAAATGGCAGTACATAGCCCGTTCGCTGAAGTGGGTTTCGTGAAAGTGCACTTTCGATTAAGTGCACTTTTGCGTAACCCAGGGTCTACTGTGTGAGTTCGAAGAAGTGTGTTTTCGAACTTAAATAGTAGATATATATATATATATATATATATATATATATATATATATATATATATATATATATATGGCTATCATAAGGTTTATATTAGAAATGTAGAGGTGGGGGTGTCACAAAATAATGTATATAGCTGGGAGAAGCTAGTAAGGCTATTCAGGTAATGGTGGTAATGGTGAAGACTGATTGTTTGGTATAGGACTCTGAATAAAGAGAAATGTTTTGATGATTATGGCAAGCTGAAAATGACAGTGGCTTTTGTCCTGAAGATGTACAGGAGCAGATCCATTGATTTGATAGGAGACGTTTTAGTTGTGTTTTAAATAAGTCTGCATTCTGAATGGATTTCAGTGATAGTGGGATGTAGTTCCATAGTTCAGCTACACTACTTAAACATAGACAGTCACCTCCTACAGTATTAGATGATTTGGTTATAGTGATTAGTAATTTAAAAATAAGACAAAAAAGAAAATGCACACTTTGAATTTGATGTTTTTTATTTCTCCAGTTCTGAGATACACTGTCCAATAGCTGTACCGCCTGCACTCGTTAGCCCATTCATTTTGCTAAATGAGAATCTGTCTTTCACCAGACTAGACAAGATCATGTGCAGTTTTTTTTTTCTATTCATTTCTTTTTGCATTAAGCATGTCCTTGTAATGTAAAGGAAGCTTTCTGATTCTAAAATATGTAGTTTTTTAACATTATTCACTGGAACTATATTAAATTTAATAAACGTATGTTTATGTTTCCTATACATTGAGCAGCTGCTGGGTACTTCTTGATTCTGGGTCATGTGGTCCTGCATTTTGATGACGGTAGGGTGTTAAACAGCTTCCAGTGGACAGATGTTTTCTGTCTTCTGCAACAGAGTTCAACCCACAAAGTGACACAGACTACAGCACAATCAGTCAGTCATTCAGGCAATTATACAGTAAATCAGTAAATAAATGCATTTATATTCAAATAAAAGTAACAAAAGAGAAATGGAAAAAGATGAGATTCCTTGCAAAGTGTAGAGTGCTTGGCGTACATTGTAATAAAATATATATAATACTATAATAAATAGTTGCTTACCACGTGATGATCACTTTTAGGAAGAAAACTAGGGATATGTGAATCACTGCAATGATAGCCTATAGTTAAGTATGTTCCAGTGACTGGATTTGTGCTGAAAAAAAAAGTCCTGAAAAAAATTGTTCATTGAATTGAATGGGCTTCTTGGCAAAATGGAATCTCCACATATATGTGGGACTAGGTACAGCAAACATACCTCTCAAGTGTACCTTATTTGGTGTCTTAAAAAGTTAATGTTCCTCGAAGTTCCACATTGAAAGACTCTGTCACACATTCAGTGTTAGGATTTTTTTTAAGTGAAATCCATGGTAAATAGAAATTAATCATATTACTCATTAACAGATATTCTTTATAAGTAAAACTAGCATATTTTAACCATCCTATGACCTTCCTAGTTAAGTGTTAGCAAGCCATTAGTACATGTTCCACATTTTGCCCATTTGTTCAACATTCTGAGGGTTAGTGTTCCTCATTTTGGAGATGGAAGGTTGAGAGCTATGAGTCAGGAAACAGTATGTGTTGGGAAGCCAGGCTGCCTACAGTACTGATTACCACATACTGATGAATCTGTGCTGTAGGATTCAGGCATCAGGTAATATCCTGTAAGCCCTCCCCAAAGTCTTGATGAGATGATCTTAAATCGCAGTGATCTGTTTTCAAAAAATAGATTTAATATTTGATGGGCTGATGTCTTTGCAGGCCTGTCCATCATCATGAATGTAGAGACTGCAGGTATGTTGGCCATTTTACCCACACATGGAGGTCAGTACTGGTCGTGCAACTCCACCTGTATTTCAGATCTGGCTCCCTGATGGCAGTATCAAGTTTGACGTGCACGTGGAGCTGCTGTACTTAATAACATCATCACACAGAAGAGTCATCTAAGTTTGGACGAATCTCTGAAGAGGTAAAGAGATTCATTAACACAGAATGCTGCAAATTTCAGTACCTGCACCTTTTATAGCACGACTCCCTTTTATTCAATACCACGAAATATTAAACTGTACAGTGCTCCAGTTATGACATCAGCATAAGGTGATGACAGAAGAACCAGAAAGTAGCTCAACAGCTGCTCAGCATACAATACGTGCAAAGTCGTGTTTTTAACTTAATAAATCTAGGTCAAGTGGTGTAATTAAAGTAAAAAGTACATGTTTTACAATCTGAAAGTTCACTTTATGTGATTTACAAGTCAATTGCATAGAAACCGCAAAAGACGGGTTAAAAACATTTGTTGCACGTAATATTTAATTGGCAAGTTCATTTAGAGTCAACAGAATAAGACGCACTACATTTCATTTTCTCTACTGAAGAGTATACGTCTACAAGTGAGTAACTGTACGTCATTATTCAGTGATTTTAGTCTTCGTGGACTGTCAGATATGTTTTATGAATAACGAAGGAAACGTTGGAGGCAAAAAAATAGAAGCATTCCCGGAAATCTACGATACTTGAGTGTGCAGCTTTGTGTGACGATTTCTGCAACTATAACAGACATGGGTTTGTACAGTTTGTAATAGCAGTTCTACAAAGAAGTTCAGCATTTCAAAGGAATCTGTAACCCTTCAATTCAAAAAAGGGTAGGAAAACCCAGTGCTCTTTACACATCAAAACTACAAATCCCATACTCTATTATGAGTTTGAGTCTTTACCAATGATGGGTACAGTATGTATAGCGTGGCTAGTGACGTCACGTCCTGTCCTAACGCTGTAAAGTCACTGGAATCTTATGATAGTTTTGTTGCACTCCGAAATATACAGCGGGATTTGGATAGTAACAACAGACTTAAGTAAGCGTGACGCTCTTCTCTGCCGGATTGTTTTCATTTGTTGCGGAAAAGTTGGAATTTCTATGTTTCATACTGGAACAGTCTGAAAGTATGAGGAATGTTGAGCAGTGCTGTTTTTTTAATTATCTGCGAATGTTTATGTAGAAACTTTAAAATTGTAAGTTAGGCAAGTTTGTTTATGTGTACAGTAGGACTGATGACGTTTTGTAAACCAAGAAGCTGCACTAACACACTAATAAGAAATGAGGTTGTAATTGTTTAGAAAAAAAGGAGACCGGGCCAGAGTTAAAGCAGCAGGTTCACTCCCTTTACGCTTACTGTCAGTTATTTGAGATGTATTCAATTCAAGGAAGTCTTGCGGTGTGACTTGTTTTATTGTGTTGAAAGCGTAATTTAGAGGAGAGGTGTGTAAGGTTGAAATGATTTTCTGTAGCTCAGAAATTGTTTGTATTACATTCGCTGGAGATTCCGTATTCTTTTAGTGTTGATGCTATCGGTTTCTGTAACATTTTGCTCTGTGTCACGAGACTTGCTGTAGAGAAGTAAAACGGCATCGCTTCTCGTACGTACGGGCTTTATAGTCTGTTCATGTGACAATACACGGGGCTTCAGCACGCTGTTTGTGAATGTAGAGCTGCATTCTGTCACAAAACGGGCAATGGATGGTGAAGTCCGAGCTGTGAATGCTGGAAATACGTTTTTAAATGCATAGCACATACCTCTTGGTTATCTGACACGAATTCAGGCATTAAAATCGTGTGCAGTGTTTTAACTGCCAGTCAGTCAGAGCCTTACCTCTTAACTGTCTGGATTTTTGCCTCAGATTTGGTCTGTTTCTCCTAGTGTGTGCTTTTTTGCAAATCATTGAAGTCAGAAAATAATGGCACACATTTTGGTTTCGGACGTCATATCATTTACAAATTTCATGGTAATACAAAACCCATAAGTGTAGTATTTATAAAGTGTCCCTATTTTAGCCCCCCCCCCCACACACACACACAATTATTTGTGACTTTGTGCAGATTTCTTGCTCGAAGAGGTTGAGAAGTACGCGAACACCAAACGGTTTAGTAAGGTGGTATACAGAAACACTGGAGAAGTATGGTGTGTTGTAGCAGTTGTTTATGCAGTTATTTTTGACTGCTTAATAACTAAGGTGCTGAAGAAACGTGAACATTGTTGGCCCAGCTGAATTCACGTTTTCACTGTGATTTGGTACCTGCTACAGCAGCCTCGCCCTCTTTCTCGTCACAGATAAATCCATGT
This sequence comes from Protopterus annectens, assembly GCF_019279795.1. Lineage (NCBI taxonomy): Eukaryota > Metazoa > Chordata > Ceratodontiformes > Protopteridae > Protopterus > Protopterus annectens. The sequence goes on from NC_056740.1 coordinate 222,227,456, forward strand.
TTTGCTGAGATGGGTTTGGGGTAACGTGCTCCGCCAGTCATTTGGGTGTGACACAGTGTAGCTACGTGGAAAGTGGGCATACTGGTGTGAATCAAGTTGATTTCAAAATGAATTTTATTGTTGCCTCTATAATTAAAGCAGTCAAGAGGGAGGCAAAAGCAAAACCTGTATGTGCAAAGAACAGAAAAGCCTTCCGGGTGGGATGCATATCTCCTCTGCTGTGATTTTTGCAGAGAATGTACAGATTTTGCCTCATATTTGTGGTCTATTCCTCTTATATTTGTGGTTTTCTGGCAAATCGCTAGGATGATCTGGGGACTGAAGTCACAAAATGATATACGTTTGACTATCGGACTTCATATAAAAAAATGTATGTTATTACAAATCCTGTTACTCTAGCAAAGTTTAAAAGAACGATATTTAAAATCTTTACCTGTAGATTTTATCCATATTTATTGCACTAAGAGGTTGAGAGGTATGGTGGGGACATCAGCCCATCCTAGGAGGGGGAGATACACCTAGGTAATTTGACATCTTAGTTTCTCTTGTCTGGGGGCAGGGCTCAGTAACTGACTGCTGGCAGGCTTTGCACAGAACCAAGTAATGTGATACAATAACCCTTAGAAGTATGCCAGTGTGGTGGTGTTCAGAACAGTATTGTGTAGAACAATGTCACCTGCCTCTTAGTCACTATGTAGGAAGGAATAACACCCTTGTATGTGTAGGTAAACCTCTGTGAGGATGTTAAGCTATTTTGCTGTAACGTTAGTTTTGTGTAGCTGTCCTTCTTCGTTTGTGTTTAAAACATTGTAAAGGAACCTGATGTGATCTTAACAGCAAACTATGAATGTTTGCTACCAGTGTGAAAAAAAGGCCTTGGGATACATAGAAAAAGTGTCTTGGGTTGAGAGACCGACGTGTTTTAGTGTAATAAAAATAAGTTATAGTTGTAATAACTATTAAGTGTATGTGATGCATTAAGTTAAAAGTAGAATAAAGAACTTAACACTAAATGAAGACTGCTTCATTTCATGATGTCATGGTGAGCCTTTTAGGTATGACCCTTTTTAATGAAAATGTGACAAATTTTTTTGTACCACTGACACAAATGTCTTGTAGTATACATCTGTTTAGGATAATGGCAATAACCAAACGGTCAGCTACCGTCAGCTATGTTTAATATAAGCTAGCAAGAGAAGCACGACTCTGATTAAAATAACGCTTCAAATTCCTTTAATAGTAATGAACACAACTGAGTTAAGCGCTTTCATCTGCTACAATGCAGACTTCATCAGAACAGTTACAATGTATCCGTACACTCCATTAAAAAACTATTTGGAACCAAAAATGCACTTCACTATTTAAAGTGCAAGTGCCTACATTGTTCTTATAAACCCTTTTAAAAAATTAATAGCCTTTACTCAATATGTTTCAATACATAAATAATTGACAATGTTTGATAATAAATATAATGCATCTAAATGATCTAAATTCATAAGTAAGCATGTAATAAAACTATTAATAAAAACTGCTTAAAAATGCTACCATAATCAATACATACTAAATAAGAATTAATAAAACATAAAAAATGTATTTAAAATGAATTTTGACAATCATATACTATTGCAGTTTGTACTATATTATCCACAACTATTTACATAAACTGTAGTGTATGTATATAATTTCAGCTCCAGAAATGGTTTTATAGATATATAATCATTTAAACCGGGTTCCCTGGTTGCATCAGTACGAATTTACCAGACTGTTTCCCTTTTACTTAATAATGCTTTAAAATTACCTCCCCGTGTACTAGGATATACCTGATCAATAATAGAAAATTTAAAACTGTGCATTTTGTTATTTTTAATGTGCCTATAAAGTGCATTCTTAGTGTCTTATACGTTTACGGAACTCTCTCTCCGTTTTTCCTATATAAAACGCAGGACATATTCACATTTTGCCAAATAAATGATATTTCTCATGTTGCAATTCCCCCTCTTAAATTTTATATGTCTTATGTCATCCAACCTACATCCTTCACTTTGGTTGATGACAAAGCACTGGTTACAAGGCCCATATCTCCTAATTGGTCCATTCTTATTAATATTAAATATGTAACCAGACCCATGCTGTAGGTATTTATTGATATTCTTACCCATCTTATGTTTATCCCACCTAACACCACAAATCTGGGAAGAAAAACTAACCTATATTACTATTGATGTGGTGGATTTATTTTCAAGTATTCTAGAGATCAAGGATTGGATGATTTTTGTTGTAGCCTCAGAAAATACTCTAATTTGAGTTGGGATCGGATCGTGTTAATCTTATTACTGATATGATGGGTATTGTGTTAGATAACAATTTCATATATTTTGAAGGGGAATACTACAAACAGACTAGAGGTGTTGCAATAGGGGCCTCGTGCCCCCATTTTTGCCAATTTGGTTATGTTGGTGTGGGAAAATAAATATCTATTAGAGTGAGTATTATAAATATATATCTTACTATAGTAGATTCCTGGACAATATGTTTATCTTATGGAATGGACCAGGAGAGGCTATAAAAGAGTTCATTGAATATATTAATCAGACAAGTGAGTTTTTGAAGTTTACATATAATATTAGTATGGAAGGGATGTCTTACTTGGATACATACATAAGACATACTAAGAGTGGATTTCAAGCTGAAATTTATCGTAAAGATACATTCTCAAATGGATATTTAGAATATTCCAACAACTATCCTAAGAATATATTTAAAGGGCAATGCATTAGGGCGGCACGAATGTCGTCAAATTTTGAGGTGATGGAAAAGGAGTTGGTATTCATCACCTCTTGTTTGCCAAGAGGGGTTATCCCAGATGGTTATCAGAAGATGTGTCCAAGTATGTTTGGAATGAGTGGGGAGTGTGGTAAAAAGTATCCCCCCTATTTTGGGTATAGAAAATAGTAATATTAATGTGAATAAGGGCTATGGATGCTAATTCATTTAATAGAGTATGTGTTTTGATGTATTTCCCCATATATTAATGAAATTAAAAATATTATTATAAGACATTGGAATTATTTAATTGTTGATGACGAGGTAAAACATATTGTGGGTTTGAGACCTGGTTTCGTACATAAGATGGGTAAGAATATCAATAAATACCTACAGCATAGGTCTGGTGACATATTGAATATTAATAAGAATGGACCAACTAGGAGATGTGGGTCTTGTAACCAGTGCTTTGTCATCAACCAAAGTGAAGGATGTAGGTTGGATGACATAAGACGTATATAAAATTTAAGAGGGGGAATTGCAACACGAGAAATATCATTTATTTGGTAAAATGTGAAATATGTCCTGCATTTTATATAGGAAAAATGGCGAAAGAGTTCCGTAAACGTATATGTGACCATTTATGTAAAATAAGGACAGAAGACACTAAGAATGCACTTTATAGGCACATAACAAAAAAAAAAAAAAAAAATGAAGCACATAGTTTTACATTTTCTATTATTGATCAGGTATATCCTAGTACCTGGGGAGATAATTTTAAAGCATTATTAAGTAAAAGGGAGACAGTTTGGTAAATTTGTACTGATGCAACCAGGGAACCCGGGTTAAATGATTATATAGCTATAATTTCTTTTCTGGAAAGAAATAATTATATACATACACAGTTTATTATTATGGATTAATATAGTAGTACAAACTGCAATAGTATATGATTGTCAAAATTCATTTTTAATACATTTTTTATGTTTTATTAATTCTTTAGTATGTATTGATTATGGTAGCATTTTTAAGCAGTTTTTATCAATAGTTTTATTATATGCTTATTTATAAATTTAGATCATGTAGTTGTATTATATTTATTATCAAACATTGTCAATTATTTATGTATTGAAACATATTGAGTAAAGGCTATTAATTTTTTAAAAGGGTTTATATAAGAACAATGTAGGCACTTGCTCTTTAAATAGTGAAGCGCATTTGGAGCCAAATAGTTTTTAAATGGAGTGTACTGATGCATTGTAACTGTTCTGATGAAGTCTGCATTGTAGCAGATGAAAGCGCTTAACTCAGTTCGTTTTTATTTAGATATGTTCATTACTATTAAAGTAATTTGAAGTGTTATTTTAGTCCGAGCCGTGCTTCTCTCGCTAGCTTATATAAACATAGCTGACGGTAGTTGACCGTTTGATTATTGCTGTTCTGGTGTTTCTGTTGATTGTTTAGGATAATGGCTTTAATAATTTAATTCAGTTTTAATGGCTTGTAGTTATTAAAATGGAGGATTCACAGAATAAATCTTTCTGCTTCCTGTTTATAATAGGAGAATCCAGCTGAAGAACTGATAAGTCTTTCCCCCAAAATGTCATGGGAACATCATGAGAACAAGAGAATTTTAATTTTATATGGTTTGAATTAAAATGTAGTACTGATTTCTTTGTACGACTGCAGATTGAAATTATGTTGCGAGCACCTATGTAATGTCGCTAGTAGTAATGCCATGCTTATTCAGTGGGTCACTGCTTAGACTTCATTGGTCTTCACTATGGCTTGCATCTCTGTCTCTTTGTCAGATCCTTAGCTTTGTAACTCTCTTTTTTCATCAATGAATTAAAATTGCAAACTAGTTTAGCCACTTTACGAAACAAAGTACTGAGTTTTTTTTCTGTAAATGGATAGTATTTAGTTTGGGGAGAATCGGTAATGTCACCGTGCAGGCATTTTAGAGGGTAGTTCTCAAAATTGCTTGAACTATTATTTTTGGGTGTATCTGAACTTGTAAAGACTGCGGAATTTAATGTTCACAGAAAGCAGTGGCAGAGTGCAGCTGTTGCAATCCTTGCTGATTTTGAGTTTGTGTGTGTTTTTTTTTCTCCATAAGGAGTGTACTTGTGATGTTTGTTTAGGTTCACTCCAGTCTTCTGCACAGTAGTACAGGAGTATGTGCTGGATGCCTCTATTCTGTTACTAGTGTGGCAGCAACTGCTGAAGCAGAACCATGTGACACCCACAAGTGGCTGTTACTTATGGGTGTTTACCCTTAAAGCAGTACTCTTGCTTGATATATTCCTTCCCTTTCTTTAAGCTGTAGGGATTACTACAGCACAGTACAATGCTAACTTTAAGTATTCTGGTAGGTCTGTTAACATGAGAATCATTTTATTTATTGGCTTAACATTTGTTTGCCAGGTTAGTCTGACTGCACAACAAGTGTCCATTTTCAGTGGAGTCCCAGGGCGAAAAACTCCCTAGGTTTACAGCGAGAAGTAACATTTACAAAGGAGACATTACAGAGTAGTAGCATACAGATTGTAGACATTACAGTAGTTAGTATACAATAAGAGGATATTACCCCTTTTGGTTGAATGTACAAGTGTACAAAATATACAATGAGAGTAGATAACCTGGTAGAGCATTGCAAGATCTTTCACAATTGAATAAGAGTATATAAATGTTTGTTTCCATATATACATATGAGCAAATATACACGTGTGTGTATGTATATATAATATATGGGTCTACTACGGTTGAGTGAAAACTCACTTGACTGAAAATGAGTCTTCAGTGAAGTGGTCCTAGTAATTTAATTTCTTTGAAACTCATTTCGTTGAAAGTTATAAATGGCCTTTTCCCGACTGTAGTGCGGCCCTGGAGTTGGTGTATACAGTGTGTGGGGGGGGGAATAGCCCCCCCATATTGGGGGTTGTGGGTGGCATAGCCAACATTTTAAACTATACACAGTGATACTTACAAGTACAGTAAATAACTTGTTTCCAAAAAGAGAATATATAACCAAGATATGTAGGTGGCTTTGCCCCCACACCCCCCCCCCTTACTTTTGTATACTAACTCCAGGGTCGCACTACAGTGGGGAAAATGCCATTTATAACTTTCAACTAAATGAGTTTGTCAAGTGAGTTTTCATTGAAGTGAGCTTTCAGTGAAGTGGTCCTAGTAATTTCATTTTCAGTTAAGTGACTTTTCAATCAACAGTAGTTAGACCCATTATATATAGAGTGGTTGAGGCTTGAGGGAGTCATTTACAGTTGCATAGATGGTTGGTGAAGAGGTATGTTATTAAGTAGACTTTTGATGGAGGGTGTGGAGTTTTCTAGTCTGTGGTCAGGGGGAAGGTTGCTCCATATTTTTGCTATTTCATGGGCAAATAGTGATTCCCCAGAGTTGTTTTTGCATGTGTTGGTTTCGATTAAGGCTTTGTTGAAGGACTTTACAATCTGCTGAATGTCTGAAAATTGTATGACATTACGTAACACTTTGGTAACTGATCTAGTGGACACAGAAGACATGTATACATTGTTTATTCATAGCAGCTTTAGTTGCCAGTCTTTGCCATCGTAATAAGTAGCATAGTGTTGTCCTCTTCATAGACCTTAATCTTGAAGTGCTGCTATCACATTTTTTTGGTAGACCGTATTGCAGCTTCACAGTTTGGGAGATCAGTAATATTGAATAGATCAGGAGAGCCAAGTTTACAATAGTCCTTTAAATCAGGAATAGTACTAGTGCCAGTTCATGACAGTCTACATCTGTGAGTTGAAGACGGTCCTGGCTAGTACACGTCAGTCAGTCAGTCAGTCATTCATTGTTGATGGGGTTAGTTCCACTAGGCTAGTAAGACCTTTTTTATTTGGATCCAAAGTGACAGTTATACTACTAGGGGAAATTTGGCCAGGACATCTGGGAACTTCCCCTATTCTTGGTAGTTTGGGGGGTTGGGGGGAGTTTGTGTTCCACATCCTGACTGTTTCCTGTCCAGGCATGGAGGCAGCCAGGAGGAACGGGGAGAAAACATGGCTGATTCAGCTTTTGCTGAAACTGGAGTGAAAGTTGCTGAAAATGTAATTGTAATGGTCGAATTGCTACCAGAAGGTTTTTTTTTTTTTTCTGATTTATGTGGATGCAGAAAAAAGTGACATTGGAGGAAAAGGAGAATGATAACTGAAACGGAGATGGATTAAGAGGAAAACTTTCAGAGAAGATTGAAGGAGTGACAGTTACCTATGAAAAATGCATAATTACAACCCTTCAGTCGGGGGTTGTGGGATGATTTATTTGGAAGAATTGGTAAATCAAACTGATCCAGAAAATGGAGCCGCAAGTTCATGGAGTGACATCATGGAAAAAGTCGAAGAAAAAGACTGCTAGAAAAAGTTTGAGACAAAACTTATGCGCAAACTGTTGGAGAAGGAACAAGGAAGGAAGAAAACAAAGATACAGTATGTGTGATCAGTAAAAAAAGAATAAAGTTTGGACAGGTTTGACATTTGGGACACTCATAGCACCTCTGGGTGTCAAAGCAAAAGAGGTAAGATCATTTTATTTTAATTGAGACCTGGCAGGCCATGGAAAACTATCCATTGTCAGAATATGTGGTGCAAAGACGAAAAAAAAATAATGATCCAGTTTAGAAGTGAAGTTGAACCAAAAGAACTGGGAGAACATTTTAACTATATGTAAAGAAATAATGGACACTACAAAACTATATGATGAAAGAAGACTGTGGATTGGGGGATGGGGACTGTGGAGATGCTGAAAATGATAATGTTATGCGTGTACCTTGCATTAATGTTCATGGTAATGGGGGTTTCTATGAAATACAGGGGTTAACAAAAGACTTGTTTTTGTGAGGAAAAATGATCACTTAATCAATGAATGGTTTAAAAAAAAGATGGATTATGTGGTAAAACAGTGCATAATGTAAACAAATGAGAAGTGCAAAAAATGTGGCAATACTGGTCATTCATGGCTATAATGCAAAATTAATGTGCAAGAAAATGAAGTTATACAGGAGAAAGCAAGAGAAAATGTTATACGAAAAATGTGCAAAAAGGTGTGATTGAGGTTGTACACGAAGTTGAAAGTAAAAAGAAACAGGAGGCAAGTGCAGAGGAAACAACTGTCGTACAGTAAGAAATAAGAGTTCGATGGGAAAAGAGTTAAAGGAAAAGAAAATTATATAATGCTTTGAGAAAATAAGAGGAATCAATGCGAACAGTATGAAAAATCTTAAGAGGTGTATTCTTGAATGTTTGTGTAACTTTGGATATGAGAATTTTGAGAATTGGACTGTTTGGCTTAATTTTAAAGAGAAATATAAAGTGTTTTAGAATAGACAAGAAAGAAAAGAAAAAGAAGTCGCAAAACATTCAGAGACTTAAAAAATCATTTTATGCAAAGAGAAATGTATAAGATTGATTTAAATTAAAATTAACTTCTTATAGTTTCATAGTTTAGTACTAGGCTATCTGCCCTGGGGCATTTGTAAGCCTAGCCAAAGTGATGTGGCTTTCGCCACCCCAAAAAATGCACAGAATAGATTTAGAATACTGTGCCTCTGTCTAGTAGTGACACAGTGAAGGTCCCCTTATATAATAGAATTAGTTTTACTGTGCCCCTGTCTAGTAGTGACACAGATGTGACCCCTGGGGTAAACTTACGATCTCCCATCCACTCAGATTTCTCTTGAAGAGTCAGTGAGGGGCTCTGCCTAACATGAACTGGGATCTTGTTCCAGAGCATGGGAAGCCTCTGGGTTATGAATCTATCCCTCCAGCATGTCCTATTCATACTTGTGCTGAGGTTTAAGTCTTTAGCTCTCGTGGTCCTGATTGATTTGGATTTTTTGAGGTGGAGCATGTCCATCAGTTCCTGATTGGACATGGCCTTGTATGTCAGGCAGAGATCACCTCTGAGCAGGCGGTATGCAACTGAATAGAGCTGGAGTTTCTTTAGTCTGGCAGAATAAGACATATGTTGGAGACCCTTGATTCTCTTGGTGAGGTACTTTTGTGGTCTCTCCAGCTGTTGCAAATGCCGGGTGAGGTACATACCAAATGGGGCATTGTACTCAATCATGGGTCTGATGAGAGAGGAGTATAGGGGTACAATGACACCCTTGGATCTGGATGTGACACCCTTCATGATGAGGTGTGCAAGGTAGAATGTTTTTCTAACCACTTTGGCAATGTGGGTGTCAAATGAGAGGTTGCTGTCGACTTGGGTCCCTAGGTCTCTGATTACTTTTTCCGTACTCAGTGGGTTGCTGTCTATGTGATAATTTGTGGGTACTTTGTTTTTCCCAAAGGGGATGACTATACATTTTTTGGCATTTAGTTTAAGGCCATGACTCCGGCACCAGTTGTCCGTTTCTGTGAGGCCGTTTTGTAGGATGTATGTGTCCGCTGGCGTATCGACTATGGCGCCTAGTTTGCAGTCATCTGCGAACTGGTCAGCCACAACCCTCCCATGTTTGCTTTAACATCTGAGAAATAAATGCCGAACAAGAGGGGTCCCGGGACAGATCCCTGTGGGACACCATTTGTGACTGTCTTTGAGTCTGACATTGCTCCAGCGATTTTAACTTTATGGGTTCTGTCCTTCAGCCAGTTTGCAACCCATCTAGTGACATATCTATGATGCCTGAGTGGGGTATTGTGTCGAAGGCCTTAGCCAAGTCCAGGTAGGCTGTATGGACTGCTTTGCCCTCATCAATGGCTCTAGTGACCGTTTCGAAAAAGTCAACCAGGTTCAAAAGGCAGGATCTGCCCTTTACAAAGCCGAACTGGGTGGGGTCAAGTGTCTGCAGGTCCCCAATGTCTCTGTTTGTTTATGAGTTCCATAATGATTCTTTCCATAGCTTTGCAGACCAGGCTGGTTAAGCTTATGGGGCGGTAGTTCCCAGGGTCTGTAGAGGTACCCCATTTGTGGAGTGGGACCACTGTTGCTGTACGCCAGTGTTCAGGTACATATCCTGTAGTAAGGCTAAGGTTAAATTAGCATTTTTATGTGCGGGTTTAGCTCCTCTTGGAGTTCACGTAGCACGCAACCCGGGATACCGTTGGGTCCCATTGATGCTGTGTTTTTTAGCTTTGTTGAGGGCAGTTCTCACTTGGACATCTGAGATGACAGGGAGATTACATTCAGCTGGGATAAGTATTTCTTCTTTTGGGGGTGAGGGAGAGGAGAAATTTGCACTGAACCTGTCAGCCAGACTGTTGGCAATATATGTGGGTTCAGTGTATTTTTTTTTTTGTTGTTGTGAACTAACTCTGAGCATATCTGAGGGTTTCCACCCAGGTTTCTAACATAGCTGAAGAAGGCTTTGTGGTTATCTTTAGTGTCCTTAGTGATTTTTCTCTCGAAGTTGACCTTGGATGTTTTTATGAGAGAACGTAGTTTTCTGCTAGTGTTGATCAGAGATGTCTTCCCTTTATGGGATTTTGCTCTGTCATGCAGTAGCTTCCTCCTTTTGTTATACAATTTGTTAATGGCTGAGGTCCACCAGACAGGACGCTTGCCTTTGGTGGAGAGGGACTTGGATTTATTTGGGATTGCATGATCCATGCATTCTTGGAGATGTCCATAGAAAGCATTTGTGAAGGATTCGACATTGTGGGGTGTGGTATCCACTGGCCCAGTGGGCTTAAAGGATACCATCTCAGTCTTAAGAAGAGTGAAGTCTGCTTTTGAGAAGTTTTTCACTGTGGTCTTTTGTGCTGGGGGTGGAGGTGGGATATGTATATCCAGGGTGATTAGTTTGTGGTCAGATCTCACTAGTGAGGGGTATACCGCCGGTGTGGAGCATTTTGTCCCCATGTTTGTGATGATCAGGTCTAGTATATTATCTCCCCTAGTGGGAGAGGTGACTAGTTGTTCCAGTGCATTTGAATTTATGAATTCCAGGAACTTTTGGGCTAGGGTGTTAGGGCTAGAATAATGTACCCAATCTATGTTTGGGTAGTGGAAGTCTCCCAGTATGATGGTATTTTGTGATACATTCATATCCTCCAACATCTTCAGGAAGGCTGAATGGGGTTCCTGAAATTGGGAGGGTGGTCTGTAAAATGCTACCAGTTGTGTAGCAGTTTTGCCTATGGTTAGTTGCACCTCTATGGTCTCTGATGCTTCATGTGTTGCTACTAACCTGGAGGTGTGGGTATCCTTGATGAATATGGACACTCACCCTCCCTTTGTGGTTCGGCCCGGGTTTTGGGGCCGAAAAGCATGATAGAGGTATAGCCTGGTAGTGCTGGGGTGCTCGCAGGAGCCTTGAACCAGGTTTCAGTTACTGCACAGACGTCTATGTTCTTCATGCTGAGGAGTGCATCGAGTGCCTGCATCTTGAGATTTAGACTTCTGGCGTTGAGCAGCATTACCCTTAGTTTTTTTTCCATTTTTGTTTTCTAAGGAGGTGGGTTTGTCTTTTGAGCCTTGCCTAAAAAAGGCACTGTGGGGGGTGGCAAGAGCCTTAGCCAATATCCGGAAGCCCAGTAGTGACAGGTGCAAGCCGTCCCTTGCGAAGCAGCGTGGCTTGTCCAACATGTCATCCCAGGTAGACAGACATTGGATCCCCTTAGAATAACACCAGTACTTGAGCCAATTATTAAAGCTGATCATCTTGTCTTTGTATTGTGGCATCATTCTTGGTGAGGGCAAGATGCTGCTCAGGGTCAGGGTCATACCAGCCTGGGCTACATAATCAGAGAGCTCCTCTGTCTCTCTTCATGTAGTCCAGGGAGGTACGTCTCTGGTCATTCATGCCAGCATGGACAATGACAGTCATATTTGTACTTGCTTTGGAGTGACCTGAGTGCGTGTGTTATGTGGCGGATCCTAGCTCCCAATAGGCATTTCAGTCACCCTCTCCTTGTTCAGCCTGGTAAGCGGGACATCAGTGTGTCTGTCTGACTATAGAGTCACCTATTACTAGTGTATCGGGCATGGTGTTTGGCCTTAAGGGCTGTGATTGATTGACACACTGATTTATTGAAGTATGTGTTGCGTGTGTTTTGTTTTGTTTTGAGGTGGTGGCTTTTTGGATGTCTGCTTTGGGAGCCTCTGTGTTTTGGCAAGTTTTTTTATTAGAGCCTCCAACTATGTCTTTGTGTTTTTATGTGTTTGGTTTGCAGTTGTGGTAGGTCTGTGTGGGACTGGGTTTGGTGTGTGTGTGTGTGGTTACCATCTCCTCCTGTCTGGTCATGCCAGCCCTGAGTTGAGAGAGTTCAGCCTCCAGTTTGGCTATATAGTTGCATCTCTCACATGTATTTGTGTTTGGGAGAAGGAGAGGGTTGTCTGTGTACATGAGACAGTTGTAGCATTGTCTCAAGATACCCAGATTAACCAGCTGAACTGGAGACGATGCCTGTAATCTACCACTCGACATGCTAGAATAGTATAAGGGAGTGCTGTGCCTTTAAGGGAAGTGGATATTCACAGGGGTGGTAGGTGGATGTAGTGCTTACTTAGTAGAGAAGTTTTGAGAACAAGTGCTAGGCTTATAATATAGCGAGTAGTCTGATTATACTAAGAGTAGAGCTTCCTTAAGGGAAAATTTGAAGAGCAGACTTGGCGGAGCCAGAAGAAGTTTAACCGGTGCTGCGCAAGGCCGTGCAAACACTGATTTTAAACAGGGAATTTCAAAACGGCTATAAATGGTCCAAAACAACCAATTACTACAGCTCTTGGGTTCATAGGTTCATACTAGGCTATCTGCCTTAGGGCATTTACAAGCCTAGCCAGAGTGTGTTTGGCTTTCGCCACCCATTTTAAATTAATTTTGCTATGCCCTTTTTCGAGGTTAGTATACTGTGCCTCTGTCTAACTGACACAGAAGTGATACCCGGGGTAAACCTACGATCCCCCATCCACTCATCAAGACTCCTCTTGAAGAGAATCGATGAGGGACTCTGCCTAATCTGGACTGGGATTTTATTCCAGAGTAAAGGGAGCCTCTGGGTTATGAATCTGTCCCTCCAGCATGTCCTATTTATTTCAGTGCTGAGGTTCAAGTCTCTCGAGCATGTAGCTCGATGGGATTTGGATTTTTTGAGGTGCAGCATGTTTCTTAATTCCGGGTTGGACATGGCCTTATACGTCAGGCACAGGTCACCTCTGAGCAGGCGGTATGTCACTGAGTAGAGCTGGAGTTTCTTTAACCAGGCAGCATATGGCATCTGTTTGAGCCCTTTGATCCTCTTGGTGAGGTACTTTTGGGGTCTTTCCAGTTGCTGCAGGTGTTTGGTAAGGTACATCCCAAAAGGGGCATTGTACTCTATTATGGGCCTGATGAAAGATGAGTAAAGAGGCACGATGACCTCCCCTAATCTAGATGTGAATCCCTTCATGATTAGGTGGGCTATATAAAATGTTTTTCTAACCACTTTGGCCACTTGGTTGCCAAATGAGAGATTGCTATCAACTTGGGTCCCCAGGTCCCTAATTACTTCATCTGTACTTAATGGATTACCACCTATGTGGTAATTTGTGGGCACTTTGTTTTTGCCAAAGGGGATGACTATAGCTTGAAGCCATGGCTCTGGCACCAGTTGTCTGTTTCTATGAGGCCCTTTTGGAGGATGCTTGTGTCGGCTGGAGAGTCGATTATGGCGCCCAGTTTGCAGTCATCTGCGAACTTGGGTCAGCCACAGTCCTTCTGTGTTGGCCTGTACCTCTGAGAGATATATACCAAACAAGAGAGGTCCCAGGACTGAGCCTTGTGGGACGCCACTTGTAACTGGTTTGGAGTCTGACATGGTTCCAGCAATTCTAACCATGTGGGTTCTGTCCTTGAGCCAGTTTGCAACCCATCTGGTGACATAGGGGTTTATATTTAAGCTGGTGAGCTTATCTATAATGCCCGAGTGGGGTATTGTATCGAAGGCTTTTGCGAGGTCCAGATAGGCTGTGTGGACCACCTTCCCTTCGTCAATGGCCTTGGTGACTGTTTCAAAGAAGTCAACCAGGTTTAAGAGGCAGGATCTGCCCTTAACAAAGCCGAACTGGGTAGGATCCAGTGTCTGTAGGTCCCCAATATCTTTATTTATGAGTTCCATGATGATCCTTTCCATAGCTTTGCAGACCAAGCTAGTCAGGCTTATGGGGCGATAGTTTCCAGGGTCCGTTGAGGCACCACCTTTGTGGAGAGGGACCACTGTTGCCGTCCGCCACTCTTTGGGTACATATCCTGTAGTAAGGCTGAGATTGAACAGTAGTTTTATGTTTGGGTTTAGCTCTTCTTGGAGTTCATGTAGGACGCAGCCTGGGACACCTTCTGGTCCCATTGATGCTGTGTTTTTTGCTTTGGACAGGGCGGCTCCCACCTGAGCATCTGAGATGTCAGGGGGGCAGCACTCTGCTGGGATAGATATTTGCCCTTTTGGTGGGGAGGGAGAAGTTTGTGCTGAACCTGTCAGCTAGGATGTTGGCAATGTCTGTGGGTTCGGTGTATTTTTTGTCATTTTGGACTAATTCTGCGCATATCTGGGAATTCCCACCCACAACATAACATAAAAAAAAATAAAGAAGATTATCCTTAGTGTCCTGTGTTTTTTTCTTCTCTCGGCTCTTTGACGACGATTTTATGAGTGCTACTTTTTTTTTTGCTACTACTGATCGAGATGCCGTCCCATTTTGGATTTTTTGCTCTACATGTATTAGCTTCCTTCTTCTATTGTATAGTTTGTTTATGACTGGGGTCCACCAGACAGGTCGTCTGCCTTTGGAGGATTGGGTCTTGGTTTTATTTGGGATTGCATGATCCATGCATTCCTGAAGGTGTTCATAGAATGCATTTATAAAGGATTCTGCGGTCTGGGCTGTATTTTCCACAGGCCCGGGGGCTTTGAAGGATTCCACCTCGGTTTTGAGGAGTGTGAAATTTGCTTTAGAGAAGTTTTTCACTGTGGTTTTCTGGGCAGGGGTTGGGGTCGGGATGTGAATATCCAGTGAGATCAGTTTATGGTCTGATTTTGCCAGTGAGGGATACACTTCTGCTCTGGAGCATAGAGTCCCCATGTTGGTGATGATCAGGTCCAGTATGTTTTCCCCTCTTGTGCGAGTGGTAACAAGTTGTTCCATAGCATTTGAGTTTATGAATTCTAGGAACCTTTGGGCAAGGGTGTTGGAGCTAGAGTAATGCTCCCAGTCTATGTTTGGGTAGTTGAAGTCACCCAATATAATGGTGTTCGGAGAGACCTTCATATTTTCCAGTGTTCTCAGGAAGGCCGAGTGGGGTTCCTGAGTTTGGGAGGGTGGTCTGTAGCAGGCTATAAACTGGAAGGCAGTTTTACCCACTGTTAGTTGCACATGGATAGTCTCTGATGCTTCGTGCTTTGCCACCAACCTGGAGGTGTGGGTATCTTTGATGAATATCGATACTCCCCCTCCTTTTGTGGTTTGGTCCAAGTTTTGGGGCCAAGAAGCATGGTATGAGGTATAACCTGGTAGTGCTGGGGTGCTCTCGGGAGTCCTGAACCAGGTTTCTGTTACTGCACAGATATCTATGTTCTCCATGCTAAGGAGAGTTTTGAGTGCGTGCATCTTGAGGTTTAGACTTCTGGCGTTGAGTAGCATTACTCTTAGTTTCTTATCCCTTGTGATACCTATGGAGGTGGGTTTGTCTTTTGAGCCTTGCCTAAAAAGGCACTATGGGGGTAGCAAGAGCCTTTGCCAATATCCGAAAGCCCAGGGGTGACGGGTTCAAGCCGTCCCTAGCAAAGCATCGTGGCTTGTCGTGCATATCATCCCAAGCTGACAGGCATTGGATCCCCTTTGAATGACACCAATACTTAAGCCAATTGTTGAAATTGATCATCTTGTCTTCATATTGTGGCATCATTCTTAGTGAGGGTAAGATGCTACTCAAGGTCAGGGTCATACCAGCCTGGGCTACATGCTCAGAGAGCTCCTCTATGTCTCTCTTCATGTAGTCCAGGGAGGTACGTCTCAGGTCATTCACACCAGCATGGACAATGACTGAGTCATATTTGTACTTGCCTTGGAGTGACCTGAGTGCTTGTGTTATGTGGCGGATCCTAGTGCCAGACAGGCTGCTCACCGTGACCTTCTCCTTGTTCAGCCTTGTGAGCGGGACGTCAGTGTGCCTAACAATAGTCACCTATTACAAGTGTACCAGGTGTGTTGTTTAGCCTTAAGGGCTGTGACTGTTCGGCACACTGGCTTTGTGAGATATGTGTTGCACGTGTTTTTGTTTTGGGGTAGCGGTTGCTTTGGTGTCTGCTTTGGAGGTCTCTGCTGTTTAGGCAGATCTTTATTTAGAGCCTCCGAGTATGTTTTTGTGTGATTATGTGTTTGGTTTGCTGTTGTGGTAGGTCTATGTGAGACTGGAATTGTAGTGAGTGTGGTTTCCTTCTCCTCCTGACTGGTTATGCCAGTACAGTTTGGCTATATGGTTGCATCTCTCACATGTGTTGGAATTTGTTGGGAGGAGGAGAGGGTTGTCTGTGTACATGAGGCAGTTGTAACATTGCCTCAAGATTCCCATATTCACCAGCTGGACCGGAGAGGAGATTGACAACTGACCTTTGGACATGCTAGAATAATATTGTGAATTCCTTTATAATTGAAAACAAGGGCCAATGGGGAGTGAGGGTGTAGTGCTTTTAATTTTTAGTGCTGACTTATAATTGCTTTAGTGAGCAAGTGCCAGGTAACAAGTGCAATGTGTTACAGGTAACTTAAATGCAAAAACGACAAACGGTAACTTTCTTTCAAGCGAAGCAAGGAAATAAGTACAGTAAGCAATGCAGATATCACTAGGGATCCACAGAAGCGCTGAGAAGCCGTGTTTTAGGTGGAATTAGCATTCCAGGGAAATAACAAGCATACAAACAAAGCTACATTCAGCAGGCCTGGATTTAGTCTATGCTACAGCAAACAAGGTGTACCAATTTCAGTAAGATGCAGTTCAAATATTCAGGCACTATAAACCTTTAACCAGAAATTCCCAGCTCAGAAGGGCAGAGTCCAGCCTCTCCTCCCACAAGAGTGCAGACCACGAACCCTCTTAATGTAAAATAATTGGCCTGAAAGCCCAAGTGCTTAAACCAGAATTAATACACTTTTAGAATAACATACACTGAGCCCTCAGTCAGCAGTTCCCAACTTAGAAGGATGTAAGCTACCTGTTCTGCCACTACAGTGCAGACCACAAACCCTCTCAATGTAAAACAACCGGTCTGAAGCCCAAGTGTTTAAACTAAAAGGCTTAGAATGAGTTACACCAAGCAGTAATAAATACAATTGAGAACTTTTAAGATGACGCAAAAGCAAAATAAAGTAGGAAGAAACACAGGTACAGTAAAAGCAGATGAATTTTTTTTTTTTTTTTCAGAAAATTAGCAAAAGCAGTAGTAAATACAATTCTCATGCCTTGTGCTGAGGTCACTTCCTACAGGGACAGGTAGGCTGCTCAAGGCTCCCCACTCCCACTGGTGAGCAAAGAAACTTCCTTCTATCCAAGTAAGGTAATGGACAACACAGGAACTACACCACAGCCCAGAATACAGCAATGCCTGTAAACTGGTCTAAACGAGGAGAGGCTGGAAAACAAGGATTATTTTTTGTTTTTATAAAAAGTATTGTTACAAGGAAAGAAAGATGTAGCACCATATATGAGTAAAATGATAAAAGAAGGAAAAATAAAGAGAATTTAAAATATAAGAAAGGTAAGCAAATAAGACAGCGGAAAGGGGACTATATGAAATAAAAGGTATTAGAATTATTTGTTAAGAGAAGAAAACGTAGAACAATATTTTTTTAATGTGAAAGTATTTAGAACAAAAAAACTATGAAAAATTGGAATTCTGCAACAGGACTGGATGGAATTAAATGTGGTTTCTATAAAGAAACAGAGTGACAAAAATAATTTATATAGAAGTTATGAATGGTTAGAATCTGGAATTAGATTATGTACAGGCATTATAAAATTCCTATTGAAAAAAGGAAAAGGAGGTAAACAAATGGGGGAGACCTGTAACACTGAATAATATGGATTATAATTTTTTTAAGAGAATAAGGTTACAAAAAATAGAATATATGACCAAAATGTATTTGTAAGAAAAGGAAGTAGAGTTCTTATCAATTATTTATTATCCATATCACAGAAATGTAGAAGTGAAGGTTTATGATGGGCTTTACATACATTGAATATAGGGGATACCAGTCATTATGGGGAATTTTGTAGGCATATAATGTAAGCAAAAAATGTTACAAGTGATAAAATCTGTTTATGAAGGGAACTAAATGTAAATGGCTGGATTGGGGAATGAATAAAAATAGAATGTGGAATAAGGCAGGGATGCCAGCTAGTGTAATTTTTTCATTAGTTATGAATGTAATAATGAAGGAAATTTGAATAAATTGTCAAGTAGCGGATACAAAATGATGAAGGAAGTAACACTGACAATTTTGTAGATATTGTATTTAAAAATGAAGAATTGGTATAAAATTAAAAATGATTTAAGTATAAAGAAAGGATTTGGTTTTGAAGGTATGATAGCGGGTATTGAGTTCAATGGAAAATATAGATATATTAGGAGTAATATTTGGAAATGACTACAGACAATGGAATAATGTACTTAAAGGATATAACTATTTTTTGGAAATCGTATAGATTTTCATATACAGAAAAAGACACTTGAACACCAGATTTTCATATACAGAAAAAGACACTTGAACACCAGAAACGTGGCATCAAACTGCCAAAAAATCCATCATCATCCCCTTTGGGGATAGTGACGTCCCCACAAATTATCACATTAATAACAAGGTCCTAAGCATGCAATTGGTTGTGAGAGACTTGGGCACCCAGGTTGATATCAAACTGACTTTTGACCACCATATTGACTCCACTGTACAGAAAGCTTTCCATATGGCCCGCCTTATTAGGAAGGGTATCTCATCCAGGGACAAGGAGGTCATAACATCCCTGTATGAAATCTTCCCTTAAGACCCATTATTAAATACAGTGTACTTTACAAAGCACATGCAACAGCTGGAGAGACCAGAGTTCCTCACCAGGAGAATCCAGGGCCTTAAACATCATTCCTACACAGATTGGCTAAAAGCTCTGCCCCTCTACTGTTTCCTACAGACTCTTCAGAGGTGACCTCTTTCTAGCATGCAAAGCAATCTCAGACCTCACCTTAATGGGACTACTGCATATCCGCAAGTCAGATTCCACTTGAGTGACCTCAACCTGGTCTGTGATATCTATAAGACTTGTTGGTAGGACAGATTGTGTCCCAGACACTCCCCCCTTCTGTGGAATAGACTCCCTCTCCACGTCAGAGTACCTCATTAACCCTTTTTAAGCGCAACCTGGTTAACTAAATGGGGATCAGAAAGTACACCCCTGGGATTCCACCGGTGTCCCTGCTACACAGGGGCATTGGGTGCTGATTTGTCGGAACATGGGCTGAAGTCTTGGCTAGGCATGTAAGGGCCTCGGGACCAATAACTTAGTAACTTCATATGTTCCTTTGTAAATTGCTTATGTTGCTAATATCTAAATGATTCTTACCAAGTATGAAAAGGAACTAATGATTGTATTTTCTTTTAAATGGGGCTCTAGACTGAATCCCAGTTAAGAGAGGGATTCTCTATATGAGAAGGAGGCTTGTTAAACCCAGTAGTACATACAGCACCTTTAAATTTTATATAAGGTATTGAAAGGAATTGTGAAGGGAAAAAAACTTGTTAGAAATGATACTGTATTATAAATACAAAGAATTGTGGGGATACTGTATTATAAATACAAAGAATTGTGGGAAGGAATGGAAGTAAAAAAAAAAAGTAAAAGCATTGTGAATGAAGAAATGAGTACCAAAACAAATTTGTGTGTGTAAAAAAAAAATGAGAAATAGAAAGGAATGGTATTTAAATGTAAAAGCATTTTATTGCATTGATCCGTGGAAAGATTTAGAATTGGATAAGAAAGAAGCTGTAATGATGACATGTAAAAGCTATAAAAATATTAAGGAATGTAATGATTTTTTATGGAGATTGACTGTTAGAAAATTGCTGGTTAAGGCAAATATACCATACAAAAAAATTCAAGATAGAGTATGTAGTAAATGTAGAGAGTTTGAGACTACTTGGCATGTGTTTCTGAAATATGGAATAGTTAATTTGTGGAAAGAAACATGTAAATATAATAGTGTGAGACGTTTGTTAAAATTTTGAGCAAATAAATATGAACATAATAGAATGTGGTTATTATGGTGCATGAAAACGTGAAGAAAATGAACAGAATAACTGGTTTCTTGGATTATGACACAAGACTAAGTGAAATTAAATACAATGGAAAACTGACTTTGACAAAGATTCCTGAGAAAATATTTTGGTTGTGGATAAGAGTGGGTGGGAATGCTTAAATTGAAGTTTATGATGTATGGGGACTTGTAAATGTATATACCCCCCCCCCACCACCAAAAAAAAAAAAACCCTACTCTTTACAGTAGGGGAGATTGGTGTTACACATCCTGATTTTTTTTTTTCCCCTGTCCAACCACAGAGAGGCAGCCAGGAGGAACATGGCTGCTGAGAGCCAAGGCAGTTTGGAAGTTGAATGTGTTGAAAATGAAGGAGATCGGGAAGATGATGGAGCTAAATATGCTGGTGGAGATGGGAGTCAGAAGAAAATTTACAGAAAAAAAAATTTGAAATGGCAGAAATGCCAGAAAAATTTCAGCCCTCTAAATTGGGAGAGTTATGGTAGGAGGAGGAGCTAGTTAACTAGATTGAGTCAGAAAGTGGAACTAGTATAATATGGGGGGGGGGGGGAGGAAAAAGAGCCAGAGAAGGTTCCAGAAAAAGTCCTATGCTCAAACGGTGGAAAAAGCTAAGGAGAAGACAGAGATGCAGGAAGTAAAGAAAAAATATGTTTGGCTGAGCATTAAAGAAAAAGGCCTGGACGGATATGAGGTACGGGACAATGTAATTGCACCTATGGGAGTAAAAGCTGAAGAGGTAAGAGCCTTCATTTTAATCAACGGAAGCTTTTTGTTACTTTTTTTTTTAAATTGGCCAGTATATGGAAAACCTTTTGTGGGCCTGTGATAAAAAGAAAGCAGACTTTCCATTTTCAGAATGCTGTGCAAGCCTTTTTCAGGCAAACAAAGGATCTTGATTCAGTTTAGAACTGACATGGGAGCAAAAGAACTGAGAGAATATTTTGACCATATGTAAAGAAGTGATGGGCGCTACTAAACTTTATGATGAAAGAGGATTATGGACTGGGGGTTGGAAATGTGGAATAACATTTAAAAATGGAAAATGACAATGTGATGCATATACCTAGCATTATTAATGTGCATGGCAATAGAGGTTTTCTGAGGTACAGTGGACAGCCAAAGACTTGTTTTTTCTGTGGAAAAAGTGATCATTTAATAAATATAACCAAAAAGATGTTTGCATGGTCAAGCAGGTCATAATGCAAAGATATGTGAAATGTAAGACATGGTAAAGCAGGACATTCATATTTAGAATGTGATTACGAAGTATAAGAAAGAATTGTACAAGAAAAAGAGTTGGATAATAATGCTACACAAGAATACACAACACAGGAAAAAAAACATAGAAATTGTATTTAGATTTAAAGGGAAAGACAGAGAAAGAAAAAGACAAATGAAACAAGTAAAGAGTCAGTGGCATGTAATAAAAGGCAAAGTTCAATATGTGTGCGTGTGCCTTTTTTCTGGCTTGAAAATGGCAGAAAAGCAGAAGGGAACCACAGGGTTCAAACAGTGTAGGGAATGTGGCAGAAAGATGCCCAATTCTAATAGGCATCTTTCATGTGTTTTACTACTTGGGTGTCCCTCATCTTGAATACAGCCTCCATGTGAACTCTGCAAGGGTTTCAGTGCTTGCACCCTTGCAGAGAAAGTTGAAACAAATTTATTCTTAAGAGATTACTAAAATGCCCATTCAGTGAAGCTTTATCTGAGGTGGAGACCTCTAAATCTCTCAGGACAGATTCAAAGAAAAGGAGCCATTCAGTACCATAATCTCCCAAGGTACACGAATCTAAGACTCCAAAGTCCTCAGGTTCCGACTTGTTCATCGGAACCAAAGCCTAGTTTGTAAGACTGCATGGACTCTTGCTGTGACATACACACACCTGCAAAATCCCCCCACTGTGCTGTGTATTATTGAGACTACCCAGACATCTACAATGCCGATTTTTTTTTTTTTTTTTTTTTTTTTTTTTTTTTTTTGACCGTGATTTGGCTGCTAGCTCTGGGATCCCTGGATTGGCTCAGAGATTTTTTTTCTGTGGTGCCATCTATAGTTCTTGGTGCTGTGGCAGTTAAAAGTCCTCTTGCAGCACCTACTCTAGGAGGTGGCTCATTGGAGCTGCGTGTGACCTCTGTTCTAAGGTTGTCTTTCTGTTCTGGGCTCCCATCCCTCTTAGGGTGGGTCTTTCTCCCAGATTATGGAGAGAGCCCTAGCCTCAGCAGACTGAGTTGGCACCTTCCCCATCAAAGTGTCACATTTGTGTATCCTCTGGTTCGGAGCTGGGCACAAGAGTAGTAAGATACCCTAGTGCAGGGTCCCCTCTCTGAGTCCTCCTCAGACACCCCCCCCCCCCGAGGAGCCACCCCGTAAGAGATCATGCAAGAGGAAGCATCTGGATTCTCCAGAAGAATTTGTCTCTGAAGATACAGGTTTCGACCATCCCTTGAAGATGTCTCCTTGAGACATCCTGGAAATTCTGAAACAGGGATAATTTTAATAATAATGAGGAAGATAACGAATATTTAGAGGGAAATGCGAGTTGAATGAGATCTTAAAAGATATTCACATTAATTCAGCTACATGTTTGGACATAATTGAATATAGTATGTATAAAGAAATGTATGACTGGCAAAAAATGGTGTCTGTAGAAGTAATGAGTAGCTAGAAAAAGGAATTTAAATTTGCATAAGGGTGATGAAATTTATATTAATGAAAGGAGGTAAAGAATTGGAGACCAATTAAAACTGAATAACACAGGTTATAACATTTTCCTGAGAACAGTAAAAGACTACAGTGTAAAATAGATTATATGATCAAAACTTGTTTGGAAGAAAAGGAAAAGGGGAGTTGAGACCTATTGTGGATAACAAGAGAATTAATTGATTTTACTTAATAAAAAAAGTGGAAACAAAAATCATCATAGGTCATCATAGGTGATGTCAGTAGGGCATATGCTATTCAGTGTAAAGCATTTTGGGAAATTTTACAAACCTACATAAGTGAAAAACTATTACAAGTTATATCCAGTTTATAAAAAGAATTATGTGAAACTGAATGTAAACAGTTATATTGGGGAAGATTTGAAAATAGAGTGTGGTATAAAACTATGTCCTACAAGCAGGTATGATCATGAACACAGTAGTAATAGAAGTTAATAAAATGTCAACTAAGGGAGGATATATAATGATGTATTGGATGCAGTTACCAATAATGTATACTCATGCCAATTTGATACTGTAGTAATAGCAAAAAAAAAATAAAATAAAAGTATGGATGGAAAAAAACTAATGAAAATGTAGTACACAGTTGAAGAAAATTTGGTTTAAGCATAAATGAAGAGAAACACAAATGGTTTGGGTATAGGAGGTGTGGAATATATTGAAAATTGTAGCTGTTTTAAGAATGGTATTTGGAGGGACAGAATACAGACATGAACAATGGGTTAAAGTTATTAAAGGAATCCGACATCACATTCTGGAAGACATACGTTTTCATACAAAAAAAGCACATTTAATAAACACTATAACAATAGGTAAAACGGCTTATATTGCAAATGTTTATATGATGCTAATGAAATATGACCTTTTTTTTATTTGGGGGTCAAGGTTGAACCCGGTTAAGAGGAAAATTTTGTATATGAAAGATTAACAAGGGGAATTGGGGCTGATAAAGAGGCTGCGTGCACAATATTGATTTAAGTATATGTAAAATACTAAGAATAATGACGATTTGATGAACGATTATTTATTTATTTATTTTATTTTACATTTGTTGACCAGGCTGGTCCAACTGGATATATGTCCATTTTCAGCAGAGGCCCGGGGAGAAAAGCAACACATGCAAGCATTTGTAATATCAGGTAAAACATTAAACATGGTTATAATATGTGTATATATATATATATATATATATATATATATATATATATATATATATATATATATATAATGTCAAAATCATTATATATTAAAAGGCAGAAGTTGAGAAAATAGTGTATTTTGTTAGGAGTTTCTAGAGCTAGAGAAAGTAAAAAAGAAAAAAATATAAAGAAATGTTTATAGTACCTAGATACCTGAGGAAAGGTAGTTATTTACAGCAGAGAAGTTGATACCTAGATACCCAAGGTAATCTAGCCAGGGTTGATACAGGGGCAGAGCCAGTGGGTTTTGAGGTGTGTTTTGAGTTGGGATTTGAAGCAGGGAAGAGAGGAGATTGCTGTGAGATTGTGAGGAAGAGTATTCCAGGTTTTTCCTACTGTGTTGGAGAACAAGGATTTGCCAGCTGAGTTATTGTGTTTACTAGTTGATATAAGTAGTTTGTCGGAGGAGCGAAGGCTTTTAAGATTGCAGTATGGAGTGATAAGTGATGTGAGAATGGGTGTGTTTATGGGTTTGTAAAGGATTTTGTGGGCTAAGGAGATCTGGTGAAGTAGAATTTGGTTTTGTAGCTCTAGCTATCGTAGTTGCCTTAAGTTTTGGCAGTGGTGAGTTCTAAAAGTAGAATTAGTGGCAAATCTGGCAGTATTGTTGTAGGCAGCAGACAGTTTGCTGAGGTTAGCTTTGGACACTGAAGTGTAGATGGGAGAGGCGTACAGGAGAGTGGAGATAAAATGGGTCTGGGCAATGGAAGTTCTGGCATGTGGAGTAAGGAATGGTTTAATTCTATATAGGGAGCCTAGCTTTCTGTTAACTAATTTTATAGTATTGTTGATGTGTGTCAAAGGTCAGATTGTTGTCTATTTCAACTCCAAGAAGTGTGGTAGATGGATTGGGTGATATGATCGTGCCATTACTTGATGTGACACAGAAATTCAGTGGAGAGGATTTTCGGGTTGGTGAGAAGAGTAATAATTTTTTTTTTTTGGGGTTCAAAATTAAGCATCGTTTGAGGAACCAAAATTCTACGGGTTCAAAAGTCTTTTGGGTGAGAGAGTGCAGTACAGAGGGGGATGAGGCAGAACAGATTAAGGTGGAATCATCTGCATATTGTATACAGGTGGCAGGAGAAATATGAGTATGGAGATCATTAATGAAAATTGAAGAGAGGAGAGTGCCAAGAATTGAGCCCTGGGGGGAACTCCTAGAGTAATGGGGAGGTGGTTGGATAAGTTATTTTGCCACCTCACTGCCTGTTTTCTGTTGTTTTTCTGTTGTGCAGGTAAGAGTGGAACCATTTAATTGAGCTTGTGTCAAGTGCAAATGATTTAAGTAAGTGTAACAAGATTTCGTGATTGACCATATCAAAGGCTTTGGATAGGTCAATAAATAGCAGAGCTAAGGGTATTATTGTTCCTATTTTTATTGATGCAGTCTGTGAAGGAGAGGAGGGCAGAGGTGGTGCTATGGTAGGGTCAAAAAACATGTTGACAATTAGCTAGCAGATTGTTAGTTAACAGGTGTTTCAGAAGTTGCTTTTGGACACATTTTTCCATGATTTTAGGAAGAGGAGAGAGCAAGGCTATGGGTCGGTAGAGAGTTCAGTTGATTTTCCTCCTTTATGAAGGGGAATAACGAGATATTTAGAGAGAAGGAATGTAGTCTTCTTCAATGGTTCAGTTTATCAGGATGGAGATGGGATAGGTCAGTGCATTAGCAGCAACTTTTAGATGCATAGCAGGTAGATGGTCCGAAGATGGAGAGGATGGTTTAAGTTTATGTAGCAGAGAACGACTGAGTGCAGAGGGAACACAAAGTTGAAATGTGGGAATGGAAGTGTTAGAGGAGGAGGAAAGACAGGAAATATCAGGGGAGAGTTGATTGGAAAGAGACTGGACAGTTTCAGTAAAGAAGGTGTTAAAGGCGTTGGCAGTGTGTTTGGGGTTATATTGGGAGGTGCCTGCTGGGCTTGGAGTGTCCGATTGGCCAGGCTTCATGAGATTATTTATTCCTGCCCAGAACTTTTGTGGGTTATGCAGGTTAGCCTGTTGCAAATGGCAGTAGTAGTTTCTTTTATCCAGAATTACTGCTTTTTTTGTAATGTTTCTTATTTGTTTAAAGTTGAGATGGTCTGTGGGATCTTTAGTACTGCGGTATTTGGACCAGAGTTTATTTTTCAGGATAATCTTTTTCCTTGTGTCCTTTGTTAGCCAAGAGGCGGCTCTTAAGGAAAGTCTAATGGACCTTGTGGGAGCATATGTGTCAAGAATAGATAGGAAGTTAGAGTTAAAATGTCACATCATCATCCAGTGGGAGGTGTTTAAGAGGAGACCAACTGCAGGACCTAAGTTCTGCTTCAAATCTATCCGGGTTAAAAGTTTGTCCTAACTATTTTGTATTTTTGTTAAGTTAGGTTTATCAGTTTTATGTCTAATTAGATAAATAATGGCATGGTCACTTGTATCATCAGGTAGTGTACCTACTGTATATGTTTGGTGGTGGCTATTTATCAGAATCCAGTCTAAAATGCTTTCTTTGCTGCTAGGTTTATTTCTTCTGGTAGGAGAGAGAATAGTTTGTGAGAAACCATGCAGACTTAAGAGGGTGGGAAGGGTAAGCTGAAGAGCAGGTATTCCAGTCTATATTGACATCTCCAAGGACTATTGTTTCTTGTGGAAATTGTATGGCCAGCCAGTTAAGGATTTCTTCTAAGGTACTACTGTTGTTGCCTGGGGGCAGGTATATGCAGATTATATAGATGGATTTGAAGGCATTAACTTGGAGTTTGGGTATAAGGATTTCAGCATTACTTTTGGAGGGAGGTTTATCCTGTAAGGCAGTGATTTGCATCCCTGATTTATAGAGGATTGCAACCCCACCACCTTTTTTTGTAGTGCGGTCAAGTCGATGAATGTTGTAGCCAGGGGGAATATTCTCTTTGTCCTGAGTTACGGGTTTAAGCCAGCTTTCAGTTAAGCAAAGGATGTCGAATGAGTGTGCATCAAGTAGTGCATAGAGGGGGGCAATTTTATTTTTAATACTGCGGATGTTAAGGTGAGCTATTATTAGAGAGTTTGAGGGTTTGGTTAGTTTGAGTTAGAGGAGAGAGTAGAAAGTGGGTTTGCAGCTGTGGTGTTTGGGCCTGGGTTGGGTTGAATGTCATCTGCTAGCAGAGAGAGGATTAATCTTTTTAAAGAGTCAGAGGGTTTAGGGGAACTGAGTAGTGAATTTCTGTCATTTTGATGGGAGTAGGTAATGTGAGTCTTTCTATGAAATTTTGTAGCTAGGTAGCTGGGAGAAAGTATGAAGTTGAAACAGTGATGAGATGAATGTATGGTAGTTAAAGTTATGTGTTTGGAGAGAGTATTAGCTTCTGAGAGGCTAGGAAGTAGGGTATAATAAGGAAAGGGAGAATTGAGAATGTGAGAAGTTGTTTTGAATGTAATGATATTAGAGTAGGCATAGTTACAGGAGTGTAACAAGGAGTTAATTTGGGAAGATGAAGAGCTAATGAGAACAGGAGATGGATGTAATTGTGGAAGTACGTGTGGCAGGTAGATGGTTATAAGTGGTATAGGGAAGAGTATCAGAGTGATTGGAGGAATACAAATAGTGGGAGTGGTTATGGAAGTATAAATGTAGGACCACTGGGGGTGGGAATTGGGGGTAGGGTAGGGGAACTGAGTGAGCCCGCAGGGTGAACGGAGCAGGTACAGACAAAGGAAGGACAACGGTCAGAAAACAATCGGGAAAGCAACTAAAGTAAGGTAAGTGAAGGTGGGTGTGAGAAGTGACAAAAGGTTAGGTTATGTTTGAACTGAGAACTTTGATAAAAATATTTAAGTGGGAGAGAAGAGGAAAGGTGTTTAGAAGCAATGTTTTTATCCGCAGGAATAGTAGGTAATAGTAAGGTTAAAGGAGAGAGAGATTCAGGTAGAATAATGTTGCAAGGTTAGGGTGCCCTCTAGTGGACACAACATGGAAGTACAGAAGAGATTACTTTGCAGGCAAGAGCTGGGATGAGAAGTAAAGGACAGTGTGGCTTCTTAGGGATTCTTCCAGGCGGCCTGGGATATAGAGGTGGGCAAATCAGAAGGGAGAGGGGGCAACTAGTAGTAGGGAGAGTGGGGGTGAGGTTGCTATGTGTCCAGGCTGAACTAGCGACACTAGAGTTGTGGTTACAAAAAACAGAATAAAAGAATCACTGCTAGACGAGGGAACACACTTTCTGGAGGAATGATGTATTGTAAATGTAGAAACATTTGGGAAGAAATGGAAAAAAATTAGAGTAACGGTTTTATGGGAAAAGATCCCTAAATGAAGTTAAGAAAATGGACAGAATCAGACATAACATGGACTATGTGGAATGAAAGACTTAATGAAATTAGATACAATGGAAAATGGACATTGACAAAAATATGGGTTTTTTTGTGGGTAAAAGAGTGGGAGGAATACTTGCTTAAAATATCGAAGCAACAGAAACCCAATTTTTTTTCCTAGGGAAAGAATTTGGTTGTCCGTTTCTGTTGCTTCGGTATTTTCAGTGCCGTGGTGGAAAGTTACGGGTCGGGTTCAGGTAAGTGTGCGATTGTGTGGACGTGAGGGTTAGGGCTGGTTAGGTGAGTTAGGGTTAGGGTGAGGTGAGTGTGCGATAGTGACGGACCTTAGGGTTTGGGTTAAGGTGGGTTAGGTGAATTAGGTTTAAGGAGCGGGTGAGGTGAGTGTGCGATAGTGACGGACCTTAGGGTTAGGGGTTTGAGGGTTTGGGTTAAGGTAAGTGGATAGTTAATGGTGTGTGTATAGTTTAGTGTAGGGTTAGGTGTCAGATTTTAGGTGTATGTGTGTGGATTGCTGTTTGGTGTGCTTGTGTTGTGTATGTGTTTTGGATCGGCGAATGTTGTTGTTGGTCCCCCCCAGGAAAAAGAAATTGCCGTTCTGACAGTTCGATATTGTAAGCTTTCACTTACATAAGTTCGATCAGGCAGCGTTCGCTGATCTAATATAGACACGAAGTATCAATATATTGAATGTTTTAAATATGTAAATATTGTAAATTTGTAAAAATATACTTGCAACTGAAGCAGATGGGACCTTCTTTGTCATCTTCTGAAAGATGACACACTCAGGACAGCAACCCTTATGTTGCACTGCAGTGTCGGCAATCTGTCTACCTGGAGTGAGAATAGAACCCACAGTCTTTTACACCAAAGGTGAATGTGCTACCTGTTCCACTGGTACTGTTGCATCTCAGTAACTGTACATCTTTGGCTTCATCTGAGTAGGATTTAGGGGTATTAACCTAGTTGACAAGTGCTGTGCTGAATGCACCTCGTAAATGTTTTGGATTTTAACAATGCTTTTTGGCTGAAGCATTGACTGTGCTCAAGCTGATTTGTTGTGGCAGGATTTTTGGTTTTATGTTCTTTGCCAAGCATATTTGGTAATTTATGTGCTGTAGCAACATTGTCAAAGTGGGTAGCCTATTTTTCACTCTTCTGCCCATCAACATCTGGTTGTAGTGGTGTATTTTCTTATTCAAACAAAGCTAATTTAGTCTTGGTTTTAAGTTGGCAACACTTTGTGTTTAGCAATCTGAATGATTGATTTGTTTTCTGTTTGTGAATTGATTGTGTGCATCTCAGTCTGGTTGCTTTTTGATAGAATTTTCATTATTCTGAGAATAAAACAAAATCCTTACTTATGTCTGGCATGCCATGACACAAACAAGGTGTGCTTTAAGGAGTTTAATGACCAAATATGAAGATGTATTGCATAACTTTATGGTTTCATTATTCACAAATGAGATTCTTTGAAGTGGAATAAATCTGCAGATAATGTGCTCCATGAACTGTCTGGCATTTTGTGAGGTAGTATTCTGCCTTAGGGCTGGCAAGTCAGATTTGCAACATATTTCGCAACAGCAATACCAAAGTATTGTCACGTGCTGTTTCTTTGCACTTGATTATATCAAAACGGTGCTTTGTCAGTTTTTCTTTTGCATGTAATCGGTTTGGCACAGTTGGATGGATTAGAGCAGTAATCTTAGAACATGTGAATGTTTGTTATAGAAAATGTAGCATGAGGGCATGGACCCTTTTATTTTATCTAACCATTGTGACAGCAACCATAGTTGCAAACCATAGCTGGAAAACGGGAGGAGGGCTGGCTGGGTTAGGTTTAAGGAAGCTAGCTCATTTAGTAGCTTTTGGTGGGATACTATATCAAAGGTCTTAGACATATCAAAAAAGATAATGAGACAAGCTGGTTGACACAAACAAGGGCAGTGGTTGTTTGTACTGTGTTTTAGGTCTGAAGCCATGATGAGATGTAGATGAGAAATTATTGCTTAGTAGATGGTCAAGCAGTTGTCTGTGTGTGCATTTTTTCAGGAATCTTCGCTATGGTATGGACGAGGGCAATAGGCTTGTAGTTTTGAGAACTCTGTAGAGGAGCCACCTTTGTCAAAAGGGATAGACTTTCCAGAGTTTGGGGACGTACTGCTCAGCGATGGAACAGTTTTATTAGGAGAGATGTAGTGTAGGAGATGGCATTTGCTGCTACCTTCTGAAATCCATTGGGAGTTGTTCAGCTGCGAGGGCTTGAGTTTGGAAAGATGTGCTTTGATGGTATTAGTTTGAATTGGTTTGATTGAAAAGGAATTGAGGATTCTGTCTAATTAGGAGTAAATGGGGGGAGTCTTGATGTTTTTAGAAAGGAGAGTATAAAGTTGATAAAGCATGAATTTAATTGTGAGGCAATACTGTCTGGAATTTTTGTTGTGGTTAGTAGTTTGATGGGTCTCTAAAATTTCTGAGGATTGTTTTGGTGTTTTTGTTGCAGTGTTTTGTATAACTTTTTGTCATGACTGATTTGTTTTTTGGCAAGGTTGCGTAATTGGTAGGTAAGAAGGGAGTCTTGATTTTTTTTTTTAGTCTTGTGGTATAGGGACCAGGCTTTGTCTGTTTGTTTTGAGGAGCTGCTTGGTGTTATTGACCAGCTATGGTATGTGCTTGTAGTTAGAACGGGTCTTTCTTAGGGGGAGCTAGTTTGTTTAAGATATTGAGGAATTTGTCAAAGAAATATTGAACAGCTGAGTCAAGGTACAGATTAAGGGGACCAGTCACATTGTTGTAGGAAGGATTTGAAAACTTCATGGGAGAAATGTCTTTTGTTGTGGACAAGTTTGTAAATGATATTTTTAGTAGGGCAGATGCGGTGTCTAAGAAAGTGGGTAGGTGATCACTTACTGTCAGGAAGACCAGATTTGTGACAGAGGGAGGGTTTGTAAGTGTCCAATCTAGGATTGATTCTTTTTTGTTATATCTGGTAGGGATTGTATAATTTGACAGAAACCAATGGAGGTTAATAGGTGGGAAAGATTGTTGGGTTGTACCAGTCCATGTTGAAATCCCCCATTATTATTGTTTTCTTCACTAAAAGTTGAGGTACACCAAGATCTTCGATAATGTCTGGGTTGTTATCTGGGGATATATAAATAGCTATTATAGTGATGTGTTTGTTGGAGTTTAGTTGAAGGCTGATTAGAATTTCAAAATTCAAGCGGTCTGGGGGATTGATCTGAAATCTTTCTAGTTTGATAGTATTTTCATGTATTGCAGCTATGCCGCCACCTCCTTTATGAATCCTGTCATGTCTATGGATGTTATAACCATGGGTTAGAATTTCGCTGTCTGGTATGTGGGGTTATAAACACGTTTCTGTTAGGACTGCTAATTCATGAGTATTGGATAATAGTTGTATGAAATTCATGAGTTTTATTTAGGATGCTTCTTGGGTTCATGTTTAACATTGAGATCAGAACGACTTCATGGGAGATTAGTGATGTTTGGGAGTAAAGGGTTGTTTGTAGTGAGAGGGGGTTGATTTTAAGGGGTTGAGGTTCTGGATTAGGATGTATGTCACCACTTAGGTTGATTTATAGGTGTGTGAGTTTTGTAAGTAGTTTAACACATTTGCACGGTGTGTGAGTTTTGTAAGTAGTTTAACACATTTGCACAGTAAATGTGGGGATAACTGTGAGTGTGCAGATTTAAATGCGAAGAGTTCTGTATTGTTGCTGATTTTGATTTATAAAGGTATAATGATATTTAAAGAAGTATGGGGTGTGGTGTTGAGTGGGTTAGTAAGGGAATAGATAGTTATTACCTGTTGTGTTTGATGACAAATAGAAAGGTAAGAGGTAATTAGCAGAATAAATAGTAATAAAATGTTGGAGCAACATTGTGTTTGTATTTAATTTGTAGTCAGGTGTTGTGTTGATGAATGGTGTAGGGAGTAGCTAATGAATGTGTGGCTGCTATAGGGATGGGTTGTACTGAGGTTAAGAAAAGCAGTCTGTGTTTATAGTATAATGGTAATTGGCAGTTGTGTAAGACTGTGATTGGATGAGTAGTTAATGGTCTGTTTTGTAGAGGAGTTTAAAATTAGGAATAGTGGGGCTGTGTGGGATTTGTGGGTGCGGTAGGGGAGCGGAGTGAGCCCTAGTGGAGCAAGCAGAGCCAGTCAGAGGAAGTACAAGTTTTATAAAAGAGTAGCTGTAGGTTGTCCTAGTATAGTCTCTGGAATATAGGAATAGAGGGTTATTAAAGGCTAGAGTAAATTGATGTATTAAGAAAAATGAGGGTTTACTTGGGGGTAAAGAAAGATACATTGTGGAATAGACAGCAACTATTGGGGAGGGTGTAATTTATAAATGGATTTAGTGCAAAACTGTATGGGAGGGGATCACAGGAAATTTCACCCACCCTGGACACAGAAAAGATAGAGCTATCAATCGGTCATTCTCGATTCTGTGTGTGGTGGTGTATGGCCATTCTTAGTTGGTGCAGCAGTTTGTCTGGTTAATTGCAATAATGCACGAGACTCCAGTATGCTAAGTTATGTGGCCCTGTGTGGTCGTCTCCATCTTCTTAGAGGAACAAGTGGCTTTTAGCCACACGAGATTGAGCAGTAACAGGTGTGTGATGCACTTAAGATGTTCGGGGCTGCACGCATGCTACACTGAATGGATCAGCATGTGTCTACCCTTGGCCGACAGGTACGGGTAATCACTGAACCCCATTTGTGATGGGCCCTGGTGGAGTTGGTAATGACCCCAGCAGTGCACCGAGGAAGGATGTTCAAACTTTGCTATCTAGAGAAACTAAAAGTCAGTTTGAGGAATGGGGCTAGAAATTATTTTTTTTTTTTTTTTTTTTTTTTCTTTTTTTTAGAGAGAGATAAGGAAGTAGAAAACAAGAAGTGTACCTGTAGAAGTAGTAAGGCTATTTGGGGAGGACTTTGGAAAAAGTCACAAATGAAATGTGTAATGTAGGAAGTATAGTAGAGTGTGGGTGGGAATTGGGGGTAGGGAAGCCAAGCATAGCAGATATTTAGCAATACATTCAACTATAGAGACACCCCACCCTCAAGTCGATTTTTATAGGTCAGTTTTATAATTTGAGTGCAATCACACTATAGCCAGAACAAAACAATTAAAGAGATGCAAGTAAACCGGTATAGTCTACTGGTCAAAAGGAGACAGTGGCCAAGTTAATAAGAGGTCCTTCTATTTCAGTGAGCAGGCATTTATTTAACTGATTAAAGTTAATACATGGCAAGGTTCTTCATGATAACTATGCTTACAATATCCAGTGAAATCTTATGACATTTAAAAAAACTGTGAGATCAAGACCTTGCTGTTACTCATGGAGCTTCACCCTTTGTATCCCCTGACCTGGTGTGGGGGGCTGTTCCGCAATACTCAAACTACTTAGAGCGAATACTCCCAAAAAAAACCAGGAATCACTGCATTACTGTGTGTTCTCCACATTTGCTGTCAGTTTCTTGCTGTTTTAAGCATTGCTGTTGCATTCTTTGGAAGTTTTTCAACCTGCTTAACAGGTAGTAAGATGGCTGGTTCATTGTTGAATACATAGCGCATCAGAACAATAGCAGCATCGGTTTTGCCTTTTTTCAAAATTTCCAGGCTGCACTTTTTTAGGAGTGGCAGACTTAAACAAAAGTAATAATTAAAAAAAAAAAAAAAAAACTTCTTAACACTGCGGTAGCGGCATCTTCATGTGCAACCTCTGATGTAAACTTGTTGAGTCATTCCACACTTGCATGTGGAATATTTAAGTTAACATAGATGTTCTGGGAAGAGAGAAGGTAAAGTGGTGCGTGTGTGTCGGACCTACATGTTGGGTCAGTCCAGAATGGGAAAGTATTAGTGTGCACAGATCTCTCACTTCCCTTATGCAGGATTCAGTAAACTGAGTTTAGTAAGGCTTATCATAACGTCCGAAGACCTGGCTTAAGAAGCTGTCTGGTGGTCTGTGTTAGTTAACCAGTAACCACTTGCACAAGAATATAAATAATATTGAAAACTGATCACTTTAATACTAGCTTTATTAACTCATCATTATTGCTATGAAAACAAAGGATGAATAAAACACTTGTGCTTAGTAATAGCTGACAAAGGCTGTTACCTTCGTGTTTTCTAAGACAGAAAATAAGAGAAATAATATTTGGGATAATTAAGTGGCTTAGAATGGTTGCACTAACTGAAGTAAAGCAGTATTTTTAAGTTGATGTAATTTTGCAACAGTTTTGAGCTTTATCAAAGGGGCCATGTTTATGGATTATGAAA
Source organism: Protopterus annectens (assembly GCF_019279795.1). Taxonomy (NCBI): domain Eukaryota; kingdom Metazoa; phylum Chordata; order Ceratodontiformes; family Protopteridae; genus Protopterus; species Protopterus annectens. Next base: position 222,262,040 of record NC_056740.1, read on the forward strand.
GCAAATATAACCTAATTTGGATGACGACTGGGCAATGGGTCACCGGTAAAGATGCTTGAGCTTTTTAATTCACTATTCCATCTGTGGTGAATTATTTTATGCTTTAGAAAATGATGAAAGGCTGTGTAAGATTTAACACAACTTAAAATTGTATTTACATTCAACATGGCAAGATATGAAAGACCGTAATAGACTACCTGGGTGAAGCAGTATTTGTATAAGGCAGGCTGGTAAAGCATGAGGCTTTTTTTAATGTATAAGGAAAAGATAGAGAGAACTTGATGGGTTGAGTGCAGTGATTGCATTTGAATAGGTGCTTCCTGGGAGTAGGGAACTTTTTCCTTACTGTTACATTACATAGTCAAGGCTAGGAAGCTCCATTATGGTTATCATTGAAGTGCACTGCCAACACATGGAATGATGGTCCTACACATACCGTGCTGTTTCATTTCCTCCTTACACACTTCATCTCAGCTATAAGGAAGTTCGGTGCCTGACACATTGCCAGATAGCCAACTTATGGTGAAGTCTGCATCTTTGTCTGTTCTTTGTTCCTGTACACATACATCATCCTTTCTTCTTGTACAGTCTTCCTCACTTGATTCATACCCTTGTATTCAGTATTTGCTATGCATCAAACTTCCGTTGCTGTGTTACTTACCTTAGTAAAAATGAGCTTATGTATTTGCCTTGTATTAGGTAACATTAGTTGGAGATCAACAGTAGTACGCATATGCAAATACTGTATACGAGTCGGGCTTCAACATACCAGTTTGCAGATTAAATCCAGCATTAAAGTTGCTGCTAATGAAGATGATGTATTGTTTTCTGGATTTCAGGATAATGCAGAATGAGCACAGTCAGCTGAAAGACAATAAAGATCGCTGTGTTTTAAAAACAAGAGACAAAAGAAAACATGCATATTTGTCCAAAGTGTATAATTTTTTCTGACTTTTTCCTCCTATGTCTACCTCGCCCTTCATGCAGAGTTGCACACCATGACGCACATGTACAGCAGCAGGCCTGTAGGCAGCCCTTTAATGGTCACGCAGTTTGCAGTCGCACACCTAGGTGTGCAACACTGTGGGGAAAAATAGAGGGGAACCCAGGCCGGGAAGAGGAATATACAAAAAGCCAGAAGATGAGCACTGAGTATTGATTTTACTTTTTGTACAAACTGTGAGCATTGTTGTGCTGGTATTATGCACTAAGTACAACAAACTATCTCCGTTCCCATTTAGCATTCTGCTAATAGACTGAGTGTGGCACATTTCTTCTTTATTTCTGAAAGGGTGGGTGTAGGAACTTGGAAGCGGTCATTCCAGCGAGCTGTTGATCCTAGGTTTCAGCCACTTTAAGTTAAATTTTAAATGAAAGAAACCAAAATGAAATAAAGCATATTATCCTAATGTGCCTTCATTAAACACACAAAGTAGCATGCAACTTTATTCAGAATAAATATTGCAACTTTATTCAGAATAAATATTGTAAATGTAATACTGCATTTAAATCTTAAGGTTTTATTCTAAATTTTTAAATGCATTATTACTTTATCTCAATACTCCAAATTTTATAGTATTGTTACTGTTAAATAAATTTGTTAGAGTCAGACTGTAAAAATCATTGAGTTATTCAAACACAATGTCAATTAATAACAAACAATAATGCAGGAGAGCTTGAGCATCTTAAAGCTAATGTACATTAGGAGGCAAAAAACCATACACAAAGTTTGTATAGAATTTTGACTGCTTTATTGACCAAAACACATTGGTTATATACATTTCATTATCAGTTTTGCCCACCTTACTGGTGTGGTCAGTGACAGGGTCTTTACATCATAGTAATTCATAAAAAGTGCTGAATTTGCGTTTTCAAAAGTCCTTTTCCCATGAGAATGTTGCAGCCTTGCAAGCAGCTGGTCAGTCACGATGACCTCCTGAGGATGTAGCCAATTCAAGGTTCTCTGATTAGTTCAAATACAATAGATGTATGTCTTCCTTAAAGCCTCCCTTTGTTTCTCTTGTCCCCAGCTACTATCAGAGATAGTGCACAAAACTTCCTGGTGGAGGCAGGAAAGAGGACATACATGCGAACAGATTTATTATTTTCTAACTTTGCAAAATAATCTTTACTTGAAAGACATGAGCCAGACTGCATCTGCAAGCTGCCAAGGTCAAATTTCTGATTACACTGCAGCTTGTGCTTTAAGCAATAATATGCAGGTTTATTTCTACTATTATTCTAGTAAGACAGGATTAAATGCATTAAGTACATTTATTCTAACTAAAGCACACATTTCTCTATATATTTGATCACACAACTTATATATGTTTGAATGATTAAATACACATCTTCCTAAGCAGCACACATTGTAAATATATTTTTCTAGGCAGCATGTATGTAAATATATTTTCTAAGCAGCTCACATTGTAAATATATTTTTCTAGGCAGCATGTAGATTTTCTAACATTCTCCCTCCTTTTAATGCATTTAATACTATATGAAACATAAACAGTGTTAGTTCATTTCTTAGCCTTTTCCTTTCAAGGACTTTCAGCTAAGTAAGTCATTTGTTTTATATTTCAGATAGACTTTCACTCGGTATCAATAAATTCAATTCTATATCTTGGTACATAGTTTCAGTCACTGATACATCAACTAAGTCTTTAACTAATTTTTTTACACAGGGTATCCGCAGCAGACACATGCTCAATTATGAGCAGTACCACACAAATTGCAATCAGAATGTTCATAAGGACCGACCCCACCCCCAAACAGATTCTGGAAAAAGTTCGTCAGTGGGTTTGGGCCTGGTTCTGCCATTGCCGACACCTGCTGTATTACCTCCAGGTGGTCATTGATTTCATGCTGGTTGTCTGCAATGAGCGCACAGCATTCTTCTTTGATAAGCGCCCGCATACCACCTCTCGCCGCTAGGGTGAAGTCGAGAGCCGTTCGGTTCTGTAATACAACTGTTCTCATTGCATTCATCTCATCAGTCACAAGTTCAAGAGCGGAAAAAGTCGCATTGCTCATTACTTGAAGTTTTGACAATTTTCTCAATTCCCAAATCGATTTGACTGCTCCATAGGTTGGGAATATTCCAGCCCAGGATATAACACTGTCACTCAAGTCCATATGGGTCAATTTTTCTTTGTCCTTCACAGGCGAATGATCCTTCCAGCTTGCTTCAATCTTACCCACTGGATTAGTAGGTTTTCTGACTGTATTTTCAGCTCGGTGAGCTACATCTCTTACATTCGTATTTTGCAGGGCAATTCTGCAGTATGTCTTATGGCTGGAACCAGATAACCCAAAAACAACTGCGGACCAATTCTCAGGTAACCATTTATAGGCCTTTTTCCCACAAACAAAATAACAGTTTTCTACTTTTGTACTGATCACGGGTTAACCCTGAATGAAACATTTTCTTATCTATAACAGAGAATTGTCTATATATTTCAGGAGATTTTTGCACATTTCTCAATGTTGTTTTCATCAAGCTTAAATATGAATCATAATTAGGGCTGAAACTAGTACCTTGTGCTATAGATTTTATATAACATCTGTATGGCACAGTTATGTTACAGTTACTCAACCAACCTGGAGTGTATCATTTTTAACAAAACAAACAATTCCTTTCTGAGTAACAGGCAAGTGTAATGCCACTTTGTCTTGTGATCTCACAGTGCCTGTGTCAAATAACAGGTTTTCCCAAGTTGCATTTATTCCCAAGGGGACAGCAGACATCAAAAGTCCTCCATATGCTGTGGGTATTGCAGTACAGACCCAGCAATTTGAAAGCGTTCATAGTCTCTACATAAACTCGTTTCATAGCCAGGTATGTGTTAAAGTTTGGGTGCCAGTCTATAGCCAGTCCTTCATCACGTTTATTAATTTCACTTCTGTAGTTATATGCAAGAAAACCATAACAACAAAAGGTTACTACAAACATAGTTATTAAGTGTATGATCAGTAGGCCAGTGAACCAGTGTCTCTTGGGTTGTTTCACATTTTTATTCATTCTGCCTCTGGCCATCCTGTTCCTGTGGTATGTCCAGACTAAATTTCTTAACAGGTTTGCAATGGGTTAAATGAACCCAAGATGCTCTCTCAGCGATTTTCACTGCGGTGGGTGTTGCCAACAGTACCTGGTACGGACCTTCCCACCTTGGACTCGCCCAGTTCTTTCTCTTTATGATTTTCAGCCAAATCCAGGACCCCGGGGTCAGCACGGCTTCTGGTTTTGTTTCTTGTTTATCTGAAAAAGAGTTCAACTGCAAAACAGTCTTATTTGTTAATAACTTTTTCATATAACTAGCTAATGAGCCATCGGCCTCCAGCTCTGCAGGCATGAGACCTTCCATTGTGGCACACAATATGCCCTTCAAACACTATTTCAAAGGGGTCAAGCCCTTTACATTTGGAACAGTTCTCATGCTCAGCAGTGCTAAAGGCAGGCAGCAAATCCAAGTCTTTTGAGTCTCACTCATTAATTTTCTCAACTTGTTTTCAAGATTCCATTGTACCTCTCCACCAGTCCTGCTGACTGAGGGTGATAAGCACAATGGTTTTCAAAAATCCCAAAAATCTCCCAAGCTGCTGTATCGTTTGGTTAGCGAAATGTGTCCCATTGTCACTATAAATTCTTTCCGGTATGCAAATCTAGGAATGATTTCTTTCACTAGGGCCTTTGCCACTGTTGCTGCATCCGGTTCTAGTTGGAAAAGCTTCTACCCATTTTGAAAACATATCTATGATTACTAAACAGTATTTTTTCCCTTCACATTTGTTCAGTTCTATGAAATCCATACAAATAGTATGGAGCGGATAGGGTGGTGTTGGAAAACTCCCTCGCTTTGGTTTAAATGCTCCCTGTGCATGATGTTTGCTACAAATATGACATGTTGCACAAAATTTTTGTGTATAATTAAATGAAATCCATATGTTTGGAATGTTTTGTTAACTAACTGTACCATCCCCCTGTTGAGACATGGCTCTGCCCATGGCTCAACAAGGCTACATATCTAAATAAATTAGATGGTAATATGGGCTTCTCCTCTTTGGAGATGTACAGTCCCTCTTTAAGGATTGCTCCTCGTTTTATCCACTTTTGCTTTTCTGCTTTTGTAGCTAATGTCTGCATTGTTTTAACATTTCTAAATCTAGAGTCTCAGAAGGTTGTAGTTCTTCATTTAAAAGCACAGTTTCTGGGTCTGAGGCAGCTTAGCCGCAGCTGCATCAGCCCGAGCATTCCTTTGAAATTCTGTCTTGTTGTTTTGTATGGGCTGCACATTTACAGATAGCTATTCTAGTGGGTAACTGAATAGAATCTAACAGGTTCAAATTAATTGCGCATGATTAATCGACTTGCCAGTAGATGTTATCATTCCCCTGTTTTTCCATTGTTGTGCAAAGACATGCACTGTAGAAAGCGTACTGACTGTCAGTATATATGTTAACACATTTGCCTTTAAGCTAGAGTGCAAGCACGTGTCAAAGCTATCAATTCTGCTGCTTGAGCTGACAGGTTATGTTGCAGGGGTTGTGCTTCTATGATTTGCGTCATCAGTCACTACTGCATAGCCCACTAGGTTCTTCCCTGTAGGACCTCGTCTACAGGACCCATCCACAAAAAATGTCACCTCTGCGTCAGCTAAAGGTACATCAGTAAGATCTTGTCTGGGTGTGGTTATTTGTTCCATTTCCTGTAGGCAGCTATGCGGTATGCCATCCACAGGAATTGGAAGTAACGTTGACGGATTTAATGTTGTACAACGTTCAATTGTCATATGGGTTGACTCAATAGTATGGTCATGCAAGAAAGATGTCTGGCAGGGGATAAAAATGCTATTTTTTCCTGCAGTAAAATTATCGCAACTGCATGAGGTACTCTCAGCGTGAGGATGAAACAACACCACTGAGGCTGAAGCTTGCACTGCCATAGCTGCTGCGACTACTGCTTGTGCGCGGGGTGGTAATGATCGTGCCACGGGTCTAACTGTGATGAATAGTAAGCTATGGGGCGTTGCTTGCCGCCATGTTGTTGCGTCAGTACTGGCGTCATATATCCCCGCCTACAATCTACAGTTTGGAAAAATCTCTTATGGTAATTGGAAGCCCTAAAACTAATGATGAAACTATCAGTTTTTAGTCTGCAAAAGGCTGCCTCTGCTTCCGAGTCAGTGTAGTGTTTCTTGTGCTGCCATTGGTGTTTTAAATATTAAATCAGCCAATGGAGCGTTTCTAAAGCATAATTCGGTATCAACTTGACAAAATTAGTCGTTCCCAAGAAAGACATCATTTTCCTTCTTGGTAGTTGGTCTGGGTGCTTGTAAAATAGCTGTTTTAGTTCTTCATCTAATGTTCTGCCTTCTTTGGATATCACATATCCCAGGTATTTAACCTGTTCTTTCCAAAGTTGCAATTTATGTTTATTCACTTTATGGCCTTGCTCAGCTAAGAATGTCAGTAATGCTATTGTGTCTTCCCTACACTGTTGCTGGGTAGGGGCTGCAAGCAAGATGTCATCTACATAAAGTAGTATGGCTGCCCCTGGTGGAAAACCCTGCCAGGTTGCTAGCCATCTCTTGTCTTGAATATTGTTGGACTTTCACTATATCCCTGTGGTAGTCGGGTGTACGTATACCTTTTGCCCTGAAATGTAAATGCAAACCAATGCTGACTGTCAGGGTGGATAGGTATTGAAAAAAATGCATTGCTAATATCTACCGCGGTGAAATATTTCTGTTGCGGCTTCAAATCATTTAACAAAGTATGTGGGTCTGGCACACGTTACTCTTGAAATAATACCGCATCATTTACAGCTTGTAAATCTTGTACCATCCGCCATTCCCGTTTGCTTTTTACAGGAAATAGAGGAGTATTACATGGTGAATCTAAAGATTCCACCAGTATCCCTTCCTTGAGTAATGCCATTATAATAGGTTTGATTCCTGTTCTGCATCCTTGCTCAAGGATATTGTCTTTTCCTTGGTCTAAAGGCTGATTTTGGTGTAATAACTACTGGCCCTGCTGTGAATAAGTCCTACATCTGATTTTCCTGTTGACCAAAGAACATTTAGTATTTTACTCAAAGCTTTTCTTCTTCTTCTATCAAGAGCATACATTCAGCTGTCTTCACTCTGTTGTAAGTGTACAGCTGGGCGTGCTAGCGTTAACAATTCAGTTTCTGTTTCTGTACTCCTAAGTCCGATAACTCTGGGTCAGTTAGTCTCTCCCATCCTGTCACTTTGTCACCCCAAGTCTACCCACTAACATTCTTGTTTTTGGTTAGGCTAGCGTGTAGTAGTTTATTGGATTTGTACAATTCCAAAAACTCCTGAGGTAACGAACAACTCACCACACTGTTGCCCTCAGTGTCCCAGTATAGGGTCCGTAATATCAGTCTATTTGCAGGATTCCTGAACAACTTTTGTTCGTATTCTTTATCAGGTCCTGGTATGCTACAATAATAGGGTACAATGTAATAAATGTTGCTGGTCAGTATCGAGGGAGGCACCTTGCTAGTGGCTACATTCATCAATTCCTCGGTCACTGCCCTGGTCGGTTGTAACCAGATCCTGGCTGTACCAATAATAAGCCTCCCCCTCGACCGTACTACAAGGTGTCAGTTTGTCTCTGTGCCTCCATACCGTTCATGGTAGGGACTACTGCTATGCCAAAAAAGTTGCATAAGGTCTCTTCCTAATAGGTTCATGGGGTTAATGAGTTTGCAGAAATAAGAGTTCTGTATTGTTGCTGATTTGATTTATAAAGGTATAATGATATTTAAAGAAGTATGGGGTGTGGTGTTGAGTGGGTTAGTGAGGGAATAGATAGTTATTACCTGTTGTGTTTGATGACAAATAGAAAGGTAAGAGGTAATTAGCAGAATAAATAGTATTAAAATGTTGGAGCAACATTGTGTTTGTATTTAATTTGTAGTCAGGTGTTGTGTTGATGAATGGTGTAGGGAGTAGCTAATGAATGTGTGGCTGCTATAGGGATGGGTTGTACTGAGGTTAAGAAAAGCAGTCTGTGTTTATAGTATAATGGTAATTGGCAGTTGTGTAAGACTGTGATTGGATGAGTAGTTAATGGTCTGTTTTGTAGAGGAGTTTAAAATTAGGAATAGTGGGGCTGTGTGGGATTTGTGGGTGTGGTAGGGGAGCGGAGTGAGCCCTAGTGGAGCAAGCAGAGCCAGTCAGAGGAAGTACAAGTTTTATAAAAGAGTAGTTGTAGGTTGTCCTAGTATAGTCTCTGGAATATAGGAATAGAGGGTTATTAAAGGCTAGAGTAAATTGATGTATTAAGAAAAATGAGGGTTTACTTGGGGGTAAAGAAAGATACATTGTGGAATAGACAGCAACTATTGGGGAGGGTGTAATTTATAAATGGATTTAGTGCAAAACTGTATGGGAGGGGATCACAGGAAATTTCACCCACCCTGGACACAGAAAAGCTAGAGCTATCAATCGGTCATTCTCGATTCTGTGTGTGGTGGTGTATGGCCGTTCTTAGATGGTGCAGCAGTTTGTCTGGTTAATTGCAATAATGCACGAGACTCCAGTATGCTGTTATGGCCCTGTGTGGTCGCCTCCATCTTCTTAGAGGAAACGCGGCTTTTTAGTCATTAACGAGATTGGAGCAGTAACAGGTGCGTGATGCACTTAAGATGTTCGGGCTGCAACGCATGTTACACTGAATGGATCAGCATGTAAGTTCACCCCTGGCCGTATCGCTCGGTAATCACTGAACCTCTATTTAGATGGGCCCTGGTGGAGTTGGTAATAACCCCAGCAGTGCAATCGAGGAAGATGTTCAAATCCATATCTAGAGAAACCAAAAGTCAGTTTGAGGAATGGGCTAGAAATTATTTTTTTTTTTTTTTTCTTTTTTTTTAGGAGAGAGATAAGGAAGTAGAAAACAAGAAGTGTACCTGTAGAAGTAGTAAGGTTATTTGGGAGGACTTTGGAAAGTCACAAATGAAATGTGTAATGTGGTGGGAAGTATAGAGTGTGGGTGGGAATTAAAAATAGGGAAGCACATAGCAGATATTTTAGCAATACATTCAACTATAGAGACACCCCACCCTCGTCGATTTTATAGGTCAGTTTTATGAGTGCAACTCACACTATAAGTTGAACAAAACACTAAAGAGATGGCAAACCGCATAGTTCATTGGTCAAAGGAGACAGTGGCCAAGTTAATAAGAGGTCCTTCTATTTCAGTGAGCATTTATTTAACTGATTAAAGTTAATACGGCAAGGTTCTTCATGATAATCATGCTTACAATATCCAGTGAAATCTTATGACGTGCTTAAAAAACTGTGGTGATCAAGACTTGCTGTTACCATGAGCCACCTTTGTATCCCCTGACCTGTGTGGGGCTGTTCAAGAATACTCAAACTACTTAGAGCTTAACATCTCCAAAACCAGAATCACTGCATTACTGTGTTCTCCATATTTGCTGTCGTTTCTTGTTGTTTAAGCATTGCTGTTGCATTTCCTTGGAAGCTTCAACCTGCTTGAAGGTAGTAAGACATGGTTCATTGTTGAATACATAGCCATCAGAACAATAGCAGCATCGGGTTTTGCCTTTTTTCAAAATTTCCAGGCTGCACTTTTTTAGGAGTGGCAGACGAAACAAAAGTAATAACAAAAAAAAATAAACTTTAACACTGCGAAGCGAGACCATGTGTGTGCAACCCTGATGTAACTTATTCCACACTTCTGTATGTGGATACTTAAGTTAACATAGATGTTCTGGGAAGAGAGTATGCAGTGGTGCGTGTGTGTCGGACTCCACATGTTGGGTCAGTCCAGAATGGGAGTATTAGTGCACAGATTTCTCACTTTATGGGATTCAGTAAACTGAGTTTAGTAAGTTTACCATAACGTCCAAGACCTGGCTTGCTAGTTGTCTGGTGGTCTGTGTTATTAACCAGTAAATCACTCTCAGCCAAGAATATAAATAATATTGAAAATTGATCACTTTAATACTAGCTTTATTAACTCATCATTATTGCTATGAAAACAAAGGATGAATAAAACACTTGTGCTAGTAATAGCTGGCTGTTACTGTTTTCAAGACAGAAAAATAAGAGAAATAATATTTGGGATAATTATGGCTTAGAATGGTTGCACCAACTGAAGTAGCAGTATTTTTAAGTTGATGTAATTTTTGCAACAGTTTTCAGCTTTATCAAAGGCCATAACACGATTATGAAAGTTAAATATAACCCACTTGATGATCTACCGCAATGGGTCACCGGTAAAGATGTTTGGAGCTTTTAATTCACTATTCCATCTGTGGTGAATTATTTTATGCTTTTAGAAAATGATGAAAGTGGCTGTGTGTTTCAGAACACAACTTAAAATTGTATTTACATTCAACATGGCAGATATGGTTAATCGTATAGACTACCTGTGAAGCAGTATTTGGTATAAGGCAGGCTGGTAAAGCATGAGGCTTTTTTAATGTATAAGGAAAAGATAGAGAGAACTTGATGGGTTGAGTGCAGTGATTGCATTTGAATAGGTGCTTCCTGGGAGTAGGGAACTTTTTCCTGCATTTGAATAGGTGCTTCCTGGGAGTAGGGAACTTTTTCCTTACTGTTACATTACATAAGTCGCAGGCTACAGGGAAGCTCCTATTATGGTTATCATTGAAGTGCACTGCCAACACATGGAATGATCGTTCAGTCCTGGTTGGCACATACTGCGGTTGTTTCATTTCCTCCTTACACACTTCATCTCTCAGCTACAAGGAAAGTTCGTGCCTGGACACATTGCCAGATAGCCAACTTATGGTGAAGTCTGCATCTTTGTCTGTTCTTTGTTCCTGTACACATACATCATCCTTTCTTCTTTGTACAGTCTTCCTCACTTGATTCATAATTCTCCTGTATTCAGTATTTTGGTTATGCATCAAACTCTCCGTTGTGTTACTTAATTACCTTAGTAAAATGAGCTTATGTATTTGCTCTTGTATTATAAATATTAGTTGAGCTTCAACAATAGGTAGTACATACATATGTAATATCATTGTATACGAGTCAGGCTTCAACATACCAGTTCAGCAGATTAACCAGCATTAAAGTTGCTGCTAATGAAGATGATGTATTGGTTTTCTTGATTTCGTGATAACGTAGAATGAGCACAGTCAGCTGAAAGACAATAAAGGTCGCCAGGTTTTAAAAACAAGAGACAAAAGAAAACATGCATGGCTTGTCCAAAGTGTATAACTTTTTCCTGGCCTATCGGTTCACCTCCTTCCCTGCAGAGCTTTGTGCTGCACACCATGACGCACATGTGGCCAGCAGCAGGCCCGTAGGCAGCCCTTTAATGGTCACCAAGAGTTTGCAGTCGCGAGACACCGCAGGGTGCAAACACTGTGGGAAAATAGAGGGGACCCGGCCAGGCCGGAAGAGGAATATACAAAAGTCTTTTGTGAAGGATGAGCACTGAGTGAGCACTGAGTACTTTTTGTATTAAAATCTTTTGTACAAAACTGTGAGCATTGTTGTGTTAAAAGTATATATGCACTAAGTATGCAACAAACTATCTCCTGCTCCCATTTCAGTACTCCTGCTCTGCCATTAGACTGAGTGTGTGGTATTACATTTCTTTTTATTTCTGAAAGGGTGGGTGTGTAGGAACTTTGGAAGCGGCTCATTCCCAGCGAAGCTGTTGATCCCAGAAGTTTCCAGCCACCTTTGGGTTGGGAAATTTTTTAAAGCCGAAAGAAACCAAAATGAAACAAAGCATATTATCCTAATGTGCTCTTCATTAAACACACACAAAGCAGTTAGGCATGTAATCTCTTATATCTAGAATAATATTAATGTAAATGTAATACTGCATTTAAATCTTAAGGTTTTACTTCTCAAATTTAAATGCAATTATTATTTTTCTCAATACTCCAAATTTTTAGATATATTCTTGTATTGATACCCTTACGAGAGCCAAGCAGAAGTTTAGAATCGTCATAGTTTCACTTGGTAAATATCTCTACCGTGAGCTTGAACAAGAACCCTATGTATCATTTTATAGGCACAATTCCACATTCCACAACCTTTGGGAATGAATCACTTGGGGTATCAAAAACTCCTTATTCTTAACATGCTTTATGGATACCTTAAAAACCTGGTGAAATGGCCATTAACTTGGGGAACATTGTAAAATATGCCAGTTTTGTTTGATTGTTTAGTAGTAAAAGGAGTTGTGTGTATGAATTTAGGTATAATGTGTATGGTCTAGGTAAGTATCTTAACTGATGCTCTGCCTTGGCTCAGAATTCTTGGCAACATTTCTGCTTAGTGAACTAAAGTCCATGACTTTCCCTGGGATTCATGAAGCTTCAGTAAGTGGATCGGCAAGTTAGTCCTCCTTGCGGCCGACCGTAAGCCGGGTGGGCATTGAGATGGCGAGCAGCACCACATGCATATTAATGAAGGCGCAAGCGGCGTCGTGAACGCCACGCAGCATAGGAAAGTGTAATGAGTGCAGGAGGCTTTTGATCCAAGCAATTGCATGGGTATGCGGAATATGTTCGGCTGCATACCTGCTAATCCCAAATGTACCGTTGACTAGTGGCCGCCAGCCTGCCTCTAATAGTAATCACTTCTGTCAGTGTCTGTGATACTGAAATGTATGCAAAGCATACAAGTACATCAATGCGAACACCACAATAAGAAGTAAACACAAAGGCTGGCATAGCTGAATATTGAGTCCCCTCGTCCCTCGAACAAATATTTAAAACCCGCGTTCGTATTCCATTGTGTTGCTAGTTATACTAAGTAGCTTAAACGCAGCATGTTAGCTTGCCGCCAGTTGCTGTTGTGAAGCCCAATGGTTTGGTTACCACCTGCCCTACATTATAAGGGCAGTCCCCTTCAGACAGGTGTGTCTTATAACAAACCATAATAAATGTGAAATAAGTCTTTGGCGATAGTAGGACATAATTATGTCCCGATATGTTATGTAATAGTCCCATACAATACGTGATGTCCATATATAAAATACCTATATGTTACAAGAAGCTAGAATAAGCAAGTAAACGAAAACAGAATAAGCAACTACACTGCTACAACAATAAAAGCTTTATATATGTATACTTTAGGTAATGACCGTAAGTATGTGTTGGCCTGTAAACTCTAGATGTGTGTCCTGAAAATGTCCCATCCAGGTCCTATAAAAGGTGGTAACCTACCAATGGTCAGAGCACGGCTCAATATCTGCCCATATTTGTAGTCCAAGTCGCCCTTGTCAGGACAGTCTGTGAGATGAAACGGTATTACCCGGATCTACCTACCATGTCATGAAAGATTAAGTATTTATGCACCTATGTGCATGAAGCAGCATGTGGATGATCTTGAATGTTAGTGTAGATCTCACAACCATATTGGGTCCCAGAGATATGTAGTGTACGCAATGTGTTCTGTTGACTGTGCCATGGGCCATCAACTAGAGAAAGGGATGAATGGTGTCTATGGAATATGGCGGTGGCGGTAATGTAATAATTCGCCAAGGGTAGACTGGGTTAGATGCACAATAGGTGAACTTGAGGTCTACGACAGAGCAGTGGGTGAAACAGGAAGATAACCAAAGAGCAAATATACATATCCGCAATACAATCCCACAAACATGTGAACATTAAAATGTGCAATACACATGTACAGAACGCATCGCACATACCATTATTAACACCATTGAACTGAGCCATCCAACCCCAACACACCTGGATGCATAATTGAATACCCATCATCCCCTATACAGCACACCCCCCCTTCCTGAATGTCCACCAAAACCAGCCATACTCGGGCTGCTAGATAGTCGCGGCCATATCTGCACATAGTGACCCCTACCCATGTCTAGTAGGCAGACTCACCCTAGACATTCTCTCAGGATTGCAAACTATGTGTCCCTTGCATATATAACCCTATCTTACAGCTGTAAAGCAAAGAAGGTCATCGGTCCCCACAATTTTTGGATATCCCTCATGGGATATGTATCTGTTCTAAACATTAGACTCTTAGGTTACCATTATCGATGTCCAGTGTACATCTAGATACAAGTTATATGAGCAGTAGTTGTCCACAAGACTGCTCCGCCTCCAGCTGGTCCTGCTGAACCTACGTCCCGGGATTAAACACCTGAGGCTGTGATGATGTCTCCTTATTAAAAAAAAGCTTATCGGGAATATATACCTTACACATCAAGATAGTGGCAGTCTGATATAGGGTGCTTACAGTTTTAGCAGACGGAAGTAGGTTACCACCTGCCCCACCTTACAGGGAGGAAGGTCCCTTTTTGGCAGTTGTGTCCAGAATTAAATATAATACAGTGGCAAATGTCCTGTGATTGTAGGAAAGACAAACCATATATTTGCTGTAACAGTTGCATAAAAGTTATTTATGTAAAATATTTGAAGTTACAAGAAACAGATCGTGGGCTAACCAAACTGCTACAAGAATAAGCATTTACAACAACAAAGTTCTAACCTTTGTACTGACCGTAGGTGTGGTGTGGGCCTGTAAAATCCGATGTGTGTACTGA